>NW_025920158.1:427292-475212 GCF_902686445.1 Sciurus carolinensis
AATATGGAAGAAGGAGGTTTGTGAACACGGACTACCCGCCAGCAGCAGACTAAGCCCTTGACCCACGTTCCTCTTTTAGATCCTAACAGCCACCCTCAGGGTGGGTAAACTGAGGCTCAGAGGCAGTAGAAGCCTGAGTTGAACTAGGATTTAAGTCAGGCCAGGATGTCCACCTTCCTCACACCCAGTGGCCTTCTCCAGGGACCTGTCCAGCAAGCCCACCCAGGCCTGTCCTTGGTGGCTGACAAGCAGTTGAGTGGGTTGTCAACTGACCAAATGTTCACGAGACAGTCTCCTCCAAGGACATTTGGGTTGTGGTATTTTCTCAAGAGCATTTAGAAGACACTACTGTCTCGTAAGGACACTTTTTAGAAATATCTGTCTTCTTTCTCGCTCTTCTGTAAACAGAGATCCATTCTCTCACACTCTCCTGCAGTTTTTTAAGAATTAATTGCCCTTTCTATGGCTTTGGTGTGTTTGTGCTTGCGAGCCCCCTGGCACCCTTAGTCACAACAGCAACATTCTCTATGAACAGAGGAAACTTGAACAGTCATTAAGCAGCAGCGAACGTGGAGCATATTCATGGGTAAACAGTAAGTTGGGGGAGAGAATGCTTTTCTCTTGCAAAGTGCATATGAAAAGTTGATCCAAACCAAGATGCTGCCATAAATTCATTAATTTTGTCAAATAGCTGGGAGCTAGCAGGGGCGACTGGTGAGAGCAAATCAAAGGTGGCCTGGACACTGCCCACCAGATTCAGAGGGCAGGCTGGGCCCAGCAGAGGGTTGCACAGCCCCACTCTAGCCCAGTGCCTGGCCGCTCTTCCCTGGGCTTCCTTGGGTCTTGGAACCAGGGTCTGGCTCAGGCTTTTGGTAGCCTGGGCCACGGCCAGATTCAGAGAAGAACTGGATGCTGGGCTGAAGGGCGGGAGGCTCAGGCTGCAGTTTCGAGTGCACCCTTGGTTCTTCCCCTTCCTGTTGGACTGTGGTCCTCCTGGGGCCGCTGGTCGGGTGGCCTCCTCCTTCCTTGCCTCCCCACCTCCCCTGTGCCTGGCCGCAGTCTGGCTCTGGTCTGTTTCATTTGGCTCAGGCTGCAGGTGGCTCTCTCTGTTCTGGGACTGGATTCTGTTCAGGACTGGGGGAGGGGTGGCCTTGGGCCCCTGTGAGTACCCGTGTGCACACGAGTGTGCCCCGCACCAGGCCTATGCACATGTGTGAGTGGGCGTGTGCCTGCGTGTGTGCTAGATGATGGGAGCATGCCTGGGACCTGTGCTCGTGTGCAGGTGAGTGTGACACCTGCGATGGATGTGTGAGTGTGCTTGTCAGTGTCTGCAGCACCCGGGCGCAGGTGGTCGCAGGCATGGGGGGTCACTGGTGTCACTCAAGGCTTTTGGCCACAAAGAGCACTTTTCCTTCCCACAGGGAACAAGACCCAGCCTCATGGAGACAGGCAGGGCCCTCTCCATCTGTGTGCCCCTGCCCTTCCCTGTCCCTATGTCCCTCCCGTCCCTGTCCCTCCTGGCTGGCTTCTGGCCTGCCTCTTTTTCTACCCTGATTCCTTTCCTGGCTCTCAAGCTTCAGATCACCTGCTCACCAGCTCCATTCTTCTTTCTGTTTCTCACATTTCCATCCCTCCCCAGCCCTGTCTCTCTCCCTCCTTCCTCCTGTCCTCTGTGACTCCCCAGCATACACATGTGCACACGCACACAGATGCATGCACACACACACAGACGCGTGCACACCCTCATCCTGTAGAGTCTGGGATTGTCAGTGAGCAGGAAGCAAAGGAGGAGCACAGACACCTCTCTTTAGTCTGTCACAGATTCTGCGGGGCTTGTGGTGACAAGGATGCAGGCTGCCGGTCCTTGGTCCAGGGCCTCCTCCTCACTGCCTCTTGGGCCCACCCTCTGCCAAGCAGGTGGCTGCTCACCATCCACCCCTGGTGCCACTGGAGGCCGGGCCACCGTGGTTAACCATTTATTATGGAGGCGACTATTTTCAATGTGTTCCACATGATTATTCAGCAAAGCTGCAATTTGGCACTTGTTCTGGGCTTGAAGAAATCGCTTCCCCAGAGGTGACCCTCAGTGGGAGTTTGCATGTCACCACATGAGGAATGACTGCAGCAGGCATGATGGGTAGACTCTCTGCCTCCCCTGACCTCAATTGATTTCCCATGGTGGCAGTGGGGACAGATGGAGTTGACACAAAGTGCTTATAATTTCCGCTGAAAGGCAGCAGAATGGTAATGGGGTGCTGGGCTCAGTCTGGGAGGCTCTGGACGCAACCTTCAGGCTGGAACATCTGTTGGGGGTGACTCCATGACAGGGATGGCCAGGCTGTGGGTGGTGAGGGCCGACACAGGAGGGAAGGGGACAGAGCAGCCAGGTCAGGCAGGAAAATGTCCCCTCACACATGCCAGCTGTCCAACAACCTCCCATCCAGCTGCCAATGGTCCCATCCGTGATGCCCAGTCGCTGGTGAGAGGGTAGACCTGGTGCAGCCAGGTCACAAATCCAATGCTGAGTGCACAGCCCAGCCCTGCACCCCCTGTGACTTGACCCCACTGTTGCACCTGGGTCCCCGCCTGAGAGGCAGCAGTGTCAGCTCACAGGCCCCCATGGAACATCTGTGAGCCAAGACTAGAAAACCTGAACAGGGCTGTGCATAGCAAGTGCTGCACAGGCATCATTAGCATTGCCACGAAGGCCATCTCATTTTATTGTATTTTTGTACAGGGGATTGAACTCAGGGGCACTCAACCACGAAGCTACCTCCCCAGCCCTATTTTGCATCTTATGTAGACACAGGGTCTCGCTGAATGGCTCAGGGTCTCACTGTTGCTGGGGCTGGCTTTGACCATGCCATCCTCCTGCCTTGGCCTCCCAAGCCTTGTGTGCTGCTGTGCCCAACCTGTCAATATTCTGTTTTAAGGAAGCAAGACTCAGGGTTGGGCTGGGCTCAGTGGCAGAGCACCTGCCTAGCATGCCTGAGGCCCTGGGCTCATCCCCAGCACAGAAGAAAATAAAAAATATCATAAAAGCACAGAAGACTCTGGTTTCCATCAGAGAAGTAATAATGTCAGGGTGCCAAGATCCCAGCATGCCTACTGCCCATGCAGAGCTCTGGCCAGCTGGAGCCGAGCAGGGACAGAACCTCACATTCTTCCCCCACTCCTGGACTGGCCCTTGCCTGTCTCCTCCCTCCTTTCCTCTGCCCCTCAGCTCTCCTACATTGCTAGATAACATGGCAGCCTGTTGGTCCTGTCCTCAGGCCCCTGGAGGCATGACCAGGTGGCAGAACCGGGGCTCAGATGTGACAAGGTCCAGTCGTCCTGTCTCCTGGGCAGGTGACCCCCATCTCTAGGCCTCAGTTCCCTTCTGAAAACATGCCAGATGGGTGTTTGGGAGCTGGGTCTTCCTGACCCCGGAGGCTGCCTCTCCCCTGGGATAGCAGGGAGGCCAAGAGCCATTCACATAACCCACTGGAACAAAGGGCTTCCAACTGCAGAGTTGACCTCATGGGGTTGGCGAGGCGGAGCCAAGGAGAGGAGTGTTCCCAGGGCGCAGCAGGGGCAGGGGCTCCCTGGCCTCACCCTTCCTGGCAAGGCTGGTTGTATCCAGCACCTGGACACCTCTGGCTGGTCTGTGCTGCACGTGCACTTAAGAGTGGCCGCAGGGTCACCTGTGGTGCCCTGAGGTCAGGGCTCTGAAGTGTCTGTGTCCTGCGGAATGCAGCAGAGAGGACTCTCAGGGAAGCGCGACTTGTGGGTGCGACCTACTCCGTGATCTGCTTCTCTCTGGGGACATGTTCTACCTCGCACCTCCTTCTGCCAGAATGTGGCTAAGCTCAGGCTGCACCTTCTGTGGTCCATACCCTGAACCCAGGGATGCCACCTGCAGGTGGCTTCCAGTGACCAGGGGAATGTTGTGTCTATATCTCGTCAATGTCACACATCAGAACTGGCCATCTTGTCCCGCCATCCCCTCCAAGATGTTGGAGTGTAAGTAGCATGGAACTCTTGGTTCCCTGCTGAGACTCCCTCCAACCCCAGGAGTAGAAGCCCCCAAACTCCCCCTAGGTTTCTCCCTCTGCCCTAGTGTCCTGGTTCTGGTTCTCTCAGGAGCAGATTTGGACACGGACTCAAGGGCAAGATGTATTTGGGGAGAGGGTCCCAGGAAGCCCCAACAGAGGAGTGGGAGAGGCAGACCAGTGAGTGGGGGGCATGTTATAGAGCCAGTGGTCACCGTGGGCAATGGGGCCTTATCCTGCAGACATGTTCTAGGCAACTCTGTGGAGAGACCCCTCTTTAATTCCACCAAGCAGGGAGGGCCTGGGGTATCCATACTCCATCTCTTAAGGGTCCTTAGGGAGGAGTTGCGTTGGGTTGGGGCGGGTGAATTCCCTGATACTTCGTGTCCTCCCTGTGGATCTCTGGAACCATCCCTAAGACTCAAGGACACCTGCACTGGGCACCTGAGTCAACAACCGTCCAAGGGATGCTTGCCTCTTCCAAGAGAGTCGCTGGGCATGCCTCCCTCCATCCATCTACCTCTTTGCTCATGGAACTTCCTAGGCTGTAGTCAATGCTGCTGCCCCATGTTTTTGCACATTTCCCCCCATGATGTCATGCTTCATGAGGCCACATCTGACTGTCTGTGTGTCTGCTGCCCCATCCCATGTTCCAGCTGTGAGCTCTATCAGATAAAGCCACATCTGATCTGACTCTGCATTCCCAGAATAAACGGTCAACATCAACAACACAGCTCCATCTCCATGGAGGCCCATGGGAGACACCTAACTGTGTGACTCTGAGCTGCGAGTGAGACCCCCAAACCCTCGCAAGCAGCAGACACCACAGGCTGCCAGTTTTCCTGGGACTCGCCTTGGTGCTAACCCCACCCAGCCCAATTTCAGGAAGAAGAAAGGGGAAAGAGCAGCCACACCCCTGTGAAGATGGAGGCCCTTGCTCACTGTGAGTGGGAACAGATGGATCTCAGGTAATCCTTGGCAAGATGTGGTGGGAAGCCAAAAGCTCCTTGGTGGATCTTGACGGTCAAACCCCAGCATAGCTCTAGCTTGGTTTCCATCCTGCTGTCATCTGTGATCTTTGTGACAAGTTCCCTGACATCTTCTGGGCTCTGATTCTCAAAGGTGGCCACTGGTCCGTGGATGTGAGATAGGAAGGGAGGCCCGTGCCCAGGAGTGCCAGAGTGAGTGTATTGGGGTACAGCACCTTGGTTACCATGCCCAGGACGTGGGCAGTGGCCACTTCCTGTGGAGACAGGAAGTGAATAGGAGGGTACAGGGGAGCCATTTTTATTTTTTCCCAGAGCAGGATGGCTGTGGTTTCATGGCAGTTCTTACTGTTTCCCATTCTGAAATGTTAAGAAGGGAGAATGTGTTGCTCTCTGCTGGCTCTTGCTAAAACACCTCACCTCCCAATATTGGAAGAAATTTCAGGGCAAGGAATAAAGAAGATGAACCCACACAGAGGCAGAAGCATGGGGTCTAAGGAACTTTCAGGTCCTTCTGAGGAGGGTGTTTCTTAATAATGCAGCAATGCTTCCTAGCAAAGCTCCCTGCTCGTTGCTGTCATGAGGTGGTGACATATCTACCTCACTTTAGACCAATTCAACATATGGATGCCCAACTGATTTCTCCCATGAAAGAGACCTCAGCAGTAATCACTGAATAATGGTGGTTCTGAGTGGGAAGAGCACTTTGGGTCTAAAGTGGGTTTTTTTTCTAAGTCACTTTTTCAAAAGGATGTTTGTCATTCATACGACAAATAATGCTTACGTGCCAGACACCGTTCCAAGTATCTCTCCAGTTCTCATTTAATTCTTGTAGCAGGCCAAGGGGAGCTACTGTGTTTATCCTCATTTTACAGATCAGGACACTGAGGCATGGAGAAATACGGTAACTCATTCAAGACCAGGCCACCAGTGTGTTGAGGTCCAGGTCCCTGGTCTTGCTTGATATTTTTTCCACTTCAACAATGGGAAGGAAATTGGCTGGTTCCTGGATCTGGCCATGTTGGAGAGACCTGTGCTGCCCCTTGTCATGGGTGTGTGTCCAAGAAACATGATCTTCTCTTTCCCCTTTTCCCTTCTTGTCTGTCCTACTCACCTTTAGAATCTGTGGAATGGGAAATGTGTTAGTCAACTTCCAATGACTATAACAAAATGACTGAGACAATTCAGAAAAAAAGGTTTATTTGGGCTTATAGCTGGGAGGTTCCAATCCATGATTGATAAGCTTCATAACTATGGGCCTGTGGTGAGGCAGTGCATCTGTTGGGAGCTCATGACAGAGAAAACCATTCCCCTCCTAGACAGGAGACGAAGAGGAAGAGACCAGGGTCCCTGTGCCAGGCACAGTGCTTGACTTGGGATAGGGCACTCTGTGTACTGATCACAGGAGCAGCAGTGGATTGAGTGGCCCAGGTGGCACAATTGGCTGAGGGAATGAACACAGATTCCCTTCCTTCTGTGTCCATCAGTGTTTTGTAGCTGTGACGAAAATATCTGACAAGAGCAACTTAGAGGAAGGAAGATTTATGTGGGGTCACAGTTTCAGAGGTTCAGTCCACAGTTGGCTGATGCCATTGCTTTGGGCCTGAGATGAGATGGAATATCACAGGGGAGGATGTGGAGGAGGGAGGCTGCCAGCTCATGGCAGCCAGAAGGGGGATGGAGAGAAGACAAACCCGTAAATGCAAGGCACACCCCCGGTGACCTACTTCCTCTAACGAGTTCCTGTCTCCTGTAGTCTATCCAGCTGTCCTTGGATCACTTCACTGATGAGGTCAGGGTCTTCATGATCTGAACCTTCCTGCACTGGGGACCACGCTTCCCTCACGTGAGATTGGGGGGACATTCCAGACCTAACCATCATATTTAGGAAGGTCTAGCTCAGGGGTTCCAAATTTGTGAGAGCTTCACATTGTTTTGTAGATCTTGCTGCCACAGAGTACTGGGCCGGCCCCAGGGGGGTCTCAGTCCATGGGTCTGGGGGAGCCCAGGAATATGCCCTCCTGCAAGGCCCCAGGTACCAGTCTTGGGATCACACCGTGAGATCCACCAGTCTTAGCAGCGGGTTTGCTGGTTCTCCATCTCAGCTGCACATTGAAATCATCTGCAGGAATTTAAGACAACTCTGGTCTCAGGCTCCTTCCCCAGAGATGCTCATATAATCAATCCGGGCCTGGCTGGGCACAATCCAGGTTTTAAAAAACTTCCACCATACGTGAAATGCACTCTCCACACAGCCAGAGAACCCCTGTCTGGGCATTCAGTTTTTGTCTCCTGACCTTGACTTTCTCTGTGGCTTCGTGGGTTGGAGAGCTCATACGTCCCTTAGGTCACCTGGGTTCCCCAGTCCCCACCTCCCGAACTCCCCAAAGTCAGCTCTCCTGAGTGCTATGGTTCTTGCAGGCAAACTTCTTCTCTGGCTGCTTCCTGGAGATTTCATGTTTATTTCTTGACACTGGGAGACTCCCGCCCTACCCTCACCCCACCCTCTCCTGCCCTGTATGCTGTGGTGTCTATTAAGAGCAGATGCTAAACTGTTTCCAACAGGCCTTGAAACTAATGCACTGCAGAATGGACTCAGAAGGGCCTATTTCTTTGTGGGCCAAGAGCGCCAGTGAGGTAATGCTGAATGGAAACCTGCAGAGAGTGGGAGTCGGGACTGGGGGGGGGGCTTGGTGGTTAAATCAACAGTTAAAAACTCACCCCATCATTTTTTTATTATTGGATACTTTGGAAAGATACTTTCCTCTTCAAATGCAGTTGGAAATCGGTTTGGTCAGAAGTCGGTTGGAAACCTCATCACCGTTGCCCCTGAAAGCTCACAGGCTCTGTCAGGGGAGGAAGAAAAATGACCCAGGTCCCCTGCAGAAGTCGAGGTGACAGGGCCAGGAAGGGGTGGGACAGGGTTGCCTGGGGCCGTGGCTATGTGATTTTTCAAAAATGCTGCCTGTGGTCCACATTTTTACATGGGCCTGAGTTTACAGAGGTTTAAGGTGTGGATTTGGGGGCGAGGCCACAGGTCTCCTCTGATTTCAAGGAAGAAAGCGATGCAAGTTTCATACGTTCTGCCTCAGCCCCATGAGGTCTTTGCTGTGACTCCATTTCAAGGAGCAGATAGAAACCAAGAGCCAGGCCTGATCTCCTTTCACAGACCAAGACAGACTCCAGCAGGGGACAGAGGGTTCAAGAATGTGCTACCAGTGGTGGCTTTTGAATTGGTGGTTCTGTTTCCAATAGCTTCAGAGAGGGCAAACCCTGGGTTGCAAGCAAGACTCTGGTCTGAGTTGTGTGACCTCAGAAAAGTGTCTGGGCCTCTCTGAAATGTATTTATTTACTTTTGTTTGTTTGGTTTTTTTGTGTGTTTTAATGGGAGGATCAGGGCTTGTCTGTAAGGAGTCTTGGAGAAAATGCAGATACCTGGTATCTGATACTGTAAAGCGTATGGTCAGTGCATGAGAACTCTCCCTCAGTCAGGGAGAATTGTGGTGGAGGGGAAAAAAGGAAGGACGATGAGAGAGAGTGAGAGAGGCCCAGAGGAGGATGCAGGAGGGGGCTGTGTTACTTCTGAGCTGTGCAGAGGTCAACTCCTCTCTCCAAATCTGGGTTCCAACCACACTGGCATCTTACTGGCTCCCCCTTTGCACAAGCCATGCTGGCTGCCTGGAACATGCCCTCTCCTCCCCTCACCTGGCATATTTGTCTTCCTTTGGGTCTCAGTGCCAGCACCTGGGGGGGCATTTCCTGACTCCAGGCCATGCCAAGTCCCCTTTCATGACAGCACAGTCAAGGTCCCCATCACTTGAGCTCCTGTTGAGGATGCAGTTGGACACTGACCCTGTTAGATACTGTTACTCTCCCCACCAGACCGAGTCCCAGCACAGGGACCAGTGCCCAGCACAGAGAGTGCTTAATAAATATTGGTTTCATTATTCAACTGCTGAACCTGTCCTCAGGTCCTGCCACCTTTAACATGCCCACCAACACATGATGGGGTGGTTGACAAGTCCCCATGGGGCACCGATGCTCTTATGTAATTCCCATAACCATTCTATGACTCACAGTTTAATTTTGGCATGTATACCTTTGGAAACAGAGGACCAGTGAAGGTAAAGGTTTTGCCTGAGGTCACACAGCAGTGGTCCAGGGGAAGAGCAGCCAGGACTAGAATCCAGCCTTTCCACCTGAGCATGGGAGCTTGGCACTCAGTCACAGGGCCCCGGGGACTCAAGGGGACTTGCTGGGTCTGGGGTCAGGTTCAGATGCAACTGCATCAGGCAGTGGGGAGGTCTGGAGGCAGCATTGGGAACAGATTGGAAGGGGCACCCTGACACCTGGCTGGCTTAGGCAAAGTGGTCGGTCAGCCTGGGCATCCTTGGGTAAGTCCCTCTCTGTAACCTCAGTGTCCTCATCTACAGCATGGGAACACTGTCCTCCTTGAGGGTCCGAATCTTAGGGTTTGTCTCAAGCCTGCTTCCAGGTGGGGTACCAGGGGCAGAGTAAAGGATCTTGGGAAAGACCAGATCAAATGGAAAGAGAGGCAACTAGACTGAGAGGTGAGGACTCCGGACCCAGCTGCTAGGCTCAGTTGACCATAGCCGTTCACTGAGAATGGTCCTAAACATGAGGGCAGGAGCAATGGCAATCTCTTTGCTTCATGCTGCTCCGCCCTGTGTTCCCTGCTCAGAATGACAGATCTCATGGACTCCCCACCATGTTTTCAGAGGTGCAGATCATTGTACCCTTTTTACAGATAAGGGAACTGTGGCTCAGACACACCACAGACCTGCTGGTCTTAGTCTGTGTTGTGCTATGTCATCAGCTTGGTGACCGACTGGTCCTTCGATAGTGAGAAATGAAGATGACTGAAGCTGGGGACTCAGCGAGAGTCCTCCTCCCTGTGACTCCCACCCAGAAGGGGCCTCCTCTGGGCTCTGCAGTCCAAGATCCACCTGATGGGAGCAGTAGGACTTCTCATGAACCATCCTGGGCACCCACTGTCTGCTGGACCCACAGCCCCAGAGGGCAGGCTGGGTGGCAGGGATCTCTGTGCCCCACAAGCCCTGGGAGGGTGGTGGGGTTTCCTGCACCTCACTCACTCTGCCAAGGTGAGTGCCTGGCGCCTAACCCTGGGGAGCTGGACTGAGTCTGAGAGGCTGGTCTGGGGTGTGGCCACACCTAACCAGACGCCCAAACCAGGCTGGTGGCTGTGTGGCTCCAACCCCAGACTCCACCTTCCCCAGCCCTCTCCTCCTCTGAGTTCCTGCCACTTCTGATAAGGACATGTCACTGGGTTTGGGCCCACCCTGATCCAGCATGCCCTCATCCTAGTTTACTCCCGAAGACCCTATTTTTGAATAAGTTCAAATTCTGGGACTCTGAGCAGAGGTGACTTCTGGGAGGGGGTGACACTATTCAACCCACCATGGGGGGATATAATTGGCATTCTGAGAGTAAGTCAGCAGGGCCTGGAATCCTTTGCAGGAGCTAATTGCTGATCAGAGCGGGAGCCACTGTCACCTGGATGGGGCTGCCGCTCTAAGTGACTGTACCTGTCAACTTGCTTCATCTGCAGAGTGACTCTGTGTGCCTGCACCTTGACCCCATTTTACAGATGGCTGTGGAATGCCCAAGGTGCCCCAGCCTGGGACGGGGCTGCAGCAGCATCGACCAAGGCCCTGGCATCGGGGCTGCGCCGTGGGGGACCCACTGGGCCAGACAGGTGGTCACTTGTTGGGCAGTGCACAGTGGCCAGACCCTGTCTGGATACAGAGGGCAGGAATCATGTCCTGGGGTGTGACCATGGCCACCAAGTGGGCAGATGACCTTCCAGGCCTGGCTCCTGTCCCCACCACCTTGACCAGGCACGGAGGCAGCCTGAAAGTAAACAGCTTCTGAAACCCTATTCTCATTAGGCTAATTTATGAATAAATTACCATATTCAATGGCCTTATTTTTACTGCTCCTTAACAGGCCCATGATAGGATGATAATTACGGGATTTTAAGTGGCTAAAGGCAGCTGGGGCATCAAAGGCAGTTTTTACTAATCTGTTTATGGCAGGGAAGGTGAGGGAGGGTGGAGGGACATGGAAATGTTGAAATCACACTTTGGGAAAAAAAGGTTTAATTGTTGAGTTATTAGAGAGGAGGAGAGGTTTGCAATCTGAAAAACGAGGAAACTCGGAAAAACAAAAGGAAATAATTAGTCTCCCTGGGCGCCCTGCCCTTCAGGGAGCGGGTGAGCAGAGAAGGTGGGTGAGCCAGGAGGGCAGGCAGGGTCCCAGGAGACGTGCCAGGCTCTGGCCGACCTGGGCTGGGTCCTCCACTTGGCTCCTGCCACCCCGCAGTCAGGGAACCCGGCCCCGCACTTCCTGGGAAGACCCTTCCTAGCCTCTTGGTGGAGAGACCCCAAGCTGGGCTCCTGAACAGATTCCTGGAAGAGCTGAGTCTAGCGCTGTCACACAATGACAGCGGGGACCCTGGAGTCATCTTTCACCTGATCCATCTAGTCCAGCTCCCGGCTGCGCCACGTGGGCATTATTTCACTCAGCCCTTGCCGGGGTGTTAGGAGCTGGTAGTTACGCCTAGCACGCATTGAGTGCTTGCTGTATGCTTCCTTCTGGCAGGTGACTTCAAGGGCTCACTTGGATGAGCCCATGGGGTGGGTTACTATTGTTCCATCTCCGCTTTGTGGAGGTGGAAACTGAGGCACAGAGAGGTCAAGTATGTTTTTCAAAGCCACACAGGGCTCAGCCCCCGTATCCCTTTGGGGCGCCCACATTGTGTCCTGCTTCTGGGATTTCTTCCCTCTCCTGGAACTCTCAGCAGGTGGGCGGGCTGGGCTTAGGGGGTCCAAGTTGGGGAAGGAAGGGAATCTTAGAGAGGGCAAGCCACCTGCCTGGGGCCACAGAGCGTGAGTTCCAAGCTGGAAGCTGACTTGCCCCGAAATGGGACTCCTGGGGGAGCAGGTGGAGAGACCATGTTGTGGGGCTCTGCGGGAGCCACGCCCCAGGTCTGTGGGCGCGGGCCGCGGGTCCAGCCCTCTCCCGCCCACCCGCCCGCCTCCGCGCGGCCAGCCCTGCTCACCAGCCCTCGCCCCAGCCCAACCATCTTGCGCTCGGGTTTTGTACGCAGCCCGCGGGAAACAAACACGCTCAGCCTGACAGTGGGAATAAATATCGCGGCGATGTTGATTAGCATTTGATCCCAGCTGGGGCCCTGGGAGCTGGAGTACTGGAATGTCCTGGCAGTTTTTTATGCTGAATAGTTTGATTAGATCGGCGACTGAACCTGCTGCTCCTGGTGAGATAAACCCTCCCGCAGACCAGGGAGGGCGAGGGAGCACTGCTCAGGGTCCGCTGCCCCTGCCCTTCACCTTCACCTCTGCGCCCCGACTCCGCCCCTCCCGCCAGGGGCGCTCGCTCCCCTCTCTCACCTTCTCCTCTTGCTTTCTTCTCCTTTCCGTGCTCCCCTCCCTCCTTCTTCCAGAGTGGGAATCCTCCCCTTTCTCCTCTCCAGGGTCTCTGCCATCGCCTCCCTCCCGCCCCAGCTCTCATCCCCTTCCCCTCCCCTCCCGCTTTCCCTCCCCCTCCCTCGCCTCCTTTCCTGCCCCGCCCCCATCGCCTCCCCTTCTGCAGCCTTAAATACATCATTTAATCAACTCCACAATTTCAATTTCGCATATTTGTTGGCTCGATGTCTGCCGAGGCGCTGAGGACCCCACAGATCGCGGGCCTAGTGACTGGGCCTCCAGGCCTCGCCCCTCCCCCACTGCTGCGGCCCAGGAGGGAGGTGTGGCCCGGCCCCTCCCCCACCCGGTTCTTTCTGGCAACTGTCCATCAGCCCTGGAGATGTTTCCTCCTATCATCAGTGTGAAATTACCGGAATGGACTCAAGATCTGCTTATTCCAAATTCGGAGGCAAAAGCTCCATTTGAAGGGTGATAATCTCCATTTAAAATGGTAACAACCTTGCAGGTAGAGGAGATGGGGAGGAAAGGGGACATGGCAGTTGGAGACAACCCAAGGAGAAGGAGTGGGTCCGGTTTTGCCTTGGACAGCCGCTTACAAAGCCCCTTTCTACCTCCACCTAAGAGGGTGCCCAACTTTGCCTGAAAACTGCTGATTTCCTTTCCTGCTGGTCCTGGGGCAGGATGGCAGGGGGCTCCCCTTTAGGTGGCTGTCCCCTTAATCTTACCCTGCGGAGACCCTGCTGCAGTAAGAGCACAGGGCACTGGCTGGAGCCTCTGCCTCTGGCCCCTGTGCAGATTTAACTATGGCTTCCCCCAGGCTGGGGTGGCGGTCTGAGCCCCATCAGGGATGGGGGTTTTCACATCAGCTGGTTCCTCAGGAACAGCCTCCTCAGGAATCCAGGTGTCCCGGGGCTGGCATGGGGCTGAGCTGAGTGCATGTGCTTCACATGGGGGACTGGGCGAAGGTGACATTCACCCTGCTTTGGCCACTTGTATGCCCTCAACAGCCTCTGGCAGCCAGGTCTCCTCACCCGAGGAAAGCACGCTATGCCCTCCTTGGGGACCACAATCAGGGCTATTGAGACGAAGATGGGGACCCTGCACGCCCCTCCCACCCTGGCCTGAGATCCTTTTTTTTTTTAGTACTGGGGATTGAACTCAGGGGCACTGGAGCCACTGAGTCACCTCCCCAGCCCTATTTTGTGTTTTATTTAGAGACAGATCTCACTGAGTTGCTTAGGGCCTCGCTGTTTCTGAGGCTGGCTTTGAACTTGAGATCCTCCTGCCTCAGCCTCCTGAGCTGCTGGGGTGACAGGCATGTGCCACCTGCTGACTCTAAGATCCATTTTAATGACTGTGTGCCGTCCTGCTGGCGGAGCCAGGTCTGCCTGTAGGTGTTGGAGACTCTGTTTTCCTGTAAGCAAATGCTGTTCAGGGAGGCAAGTCCCATCTGCCCAGGTTGCGAGCGTGGCCTGCCTGAAAAGCCCATGGAGCCTTCCTCAGTTGTGGCTCCTCCTGTTTTACTGGGAGGCCCTGAAACTCATTCTTGGCAGCACCTCTGCCATCAACACATCCTAACCACTGTCTGCTGGCTGAAAACCAAAGTGGGCCTCAAGTCCTCAAGCCCTGGGCTGGTTTCTGGAGGGGACCTGGGGCCCTGGCTGAGACTGGAGTCTGTGTGCCCAGAGTCCCGTGCTGCCGGAGCAGAGTGGACTGGTGAGCGAGTGCTGGGCCTTGGCCATGAAGGAAGGAGGGGACGACGACAGGGGCCTCTCCTTTTCTCGGGCCCGGCCCTGCTTCCCACGGCAACGCTCTGAAGTTCCAGAACACAGGCGCCAACCAGCAACAGGGCACAAGGGGTTTGATCTGCACACCGCAAACACCTCCTGCAAAAAAGGGCGTCAAACGACGCCCCTGGCGGCTGGGATGAGATGACGGGGCACTGGGCAGTGGGACGCTGGGCCTCCTCCCTCCCTGGCCGCAGACTGGGAGCAGGAGAGGCAGCGGCCACCTGGCAGGCCACACAGTGCCTGGGTAAAACGTGGCGCTCCCCCACAGCAAGGATGGGTTTTGATGCAACTGCAACAAGACAGGACTCCTCCTGGCTCAGGTCCCCGTGCGTCCACTCCAGATCCAACTTTGCTCCCTCCCTCCTCCTGCCGTGCTGCCTGGCTCTCAGGGCCATGGCTGGTCTGAAGGTGCAGGCGCTCAGCAACCAAGGGACAGAATCGAGATGCCCACGAGTGTTCTCGCATGGGCCCAGCCACTGCAGTGAAGGGGGGACATGGGGCAAAGTGGGGACAGGGCACTGTGTGGCACCTGGCCCCTGGGCACAATCGACTTGTTGTAGTGAATGGGGAGGGATGAGGGGGACAGCAGGAAAACATGGAAATCAATGACCTGGTGTGAATGTATGGGTCACAGCAAAGAGCCTGGAGCAGGAACTCCCACCCTTCTCCATGACAGGCTCAGATGTCCACTAGGCTTTGTCCTCTTTCTCATGATGCACCTGTGGCTTGAAACAGGTACATCTGCCTAAAAGAACATTCTGTGACCAGGGGAGCTTGGGAAATACCAGCATCTAATCTTCCTCCTTCTCTCCCTCCCATTCATGCACCCTTCCATCTGTACTTACATCCATCCCTCCATCTGCCCATCCATCCTCCCAGCTGCCCATCCATCCTCACATCTGTCCATCCGTCCCTCCTTCTGTCCATACATTCCTCCATCTGTCCATCCATCCATCCCTCCATCTGCCCATACATCCTCTCATCTCTCCATCCATCCTCCCATCTGTCCATACACCCTTCCATTTGCCCATCCATCCCTCCATCTGCCCCTCCATCTGAACCTTGCCTCTTATGCCTACAAACAGTATTTTCATATGGAATTTGATGACTACTTAATATCTACATAAACATGTAAGGTTCTAAACTTGGGGAAAACTTTTAGTACTAGGTGAATTTCTAACAGGTAAACTCCTACTCATCTCACAAAGCCCAGCTCAAATTGTTCTTCTTCAGGAAAGTCTCCCTAGCCAGCAGGCCTGGAGTGAAGGGGTCATCTTTCTTTTTCTAAAGCATTAATTCATTCTCAAATGGAAAACTCATCAATTAATTAATGATCTCTCTACTACACTGAACCAAGTGTCGTCTGAGGGCTGGGGCCATGATGTTTAGCTCTGACATATTAGGTGCTCAATAATCGCTTGTTGGAAAAGGAATGAATGAATGACGGACCTGCCGCTCCCTGTATTCAGGAAGGACTTCTAAAAGTGTGTGTGAAATTCCAAGCTATAAATTGATTCATATTTTTAAATGTACTAGAGGGACTTGCTATTTAAGGGAAACCTGATGTAAATCCTTTTTATAAAACAAAGACATCCTGAATAATGTGAATAATTGCTCCCTGCCATGCCTGTTTATAAATTGAGATTTTTAAGGATCAGGAAGGACTGGTGTATTTCTAAAAATAAGTAAAATAAAACTTAACTTGACAAACATGTGTGAAGCGCAGACTTTGGGCCGAGCTGGGTGCTGGACGTGGGTGTGGTGTCAGGGTGGACCCCCAACCTGGGGACTCTCAAGCCCAGTGGTACTTTGGTGAAGGTGACATAGGGACCTGAGGACCAGCCTGATCTGCTTCATTCAAATCCTGCCTTCCCAGCTGGGCGCAGTGACGCAGGCCTGTCATCCCAGCGGCTCGGGAGGCTGAGGCAGGAGGATCGCAAGTTCAAAGTCAGCCTCAGCCGAAGTGAGGCACTTATTTAGACCCTGTCTCTAAATAAAGTACAAAACAGGACTGGGAGGTGGCTCCATGGTCGAGTGTCCCTGAGTTCAATCCCCAGTACTCTCCCCAAGAAAAAAAACAGAGACAGATGGAGGCTGGTCCCCTGCTGTGGGTTCTGTCTCAGCAGCTTCCCAAAGAGACCCACGGTGGACAACAACCAGGACCTGCATAGTGTCTGTCCCCAGACTGCTGGGGGCTCCTCGAGATGATCCTTCTATCCATCCAGCGAGGTCAGATTCCCAGGGCCCACAACTGGAGCCTCCTGCACCCTCCTGTGGCTTATTGGCACCTGCGGGGGAATTCAGACCCTGATCCTGTGTCTGTCTGACACACACAAAGGCTTCCCGGATCTTCCTTCCTGTTGCCTTGGTCTGAGCAGTCCTGGGGGGCAGGGATCCTCATCATTCCCATTTCACAGATGCCTTGACTGAGGCATAGAGTCACACCCTCACCCCAGGTCACACACCTCTCATGTCCCAGGGTGCCATTCCCAGCCACCCCGCCATGCTCGGTGGCTTGACCCTTTCCTTAGGGGCTTCTCTTTCATTCTCCTTTGACAGAAGCGTCCCCATGTTCCATGCCTCCCTGGGGCTCACTAACAAGCTCTAACAAAGAGAAAGACAGGAAGAGGGGCCCAGGTTCAGCAGCCACCCGCCAACTACAACATGAGGCCGACTGAGCCTGTGGCCAAATCTGGGAAAGGCTGCCTTGGGAGAAATGGCTTTCAAGGGACCCAGACACTTGCTCAAGTTCTTGGTACAGGCAGGTCACTGAGCAAGAACTTAAAAAAAATTGGTCTTTGGACCACCTGACATCTCCAGTCAGTTCAATCCAACTCGGTTCAAAACCCACTCAGCAAACAGCTTTAGTGTGACTGACAAGGGGCTTATCGTGGTGCTAACATGGAGAATCTCAAATGCCAGACAAATGTATCAAAATTTTATGATTTTTTTATTGGGGATTTATTCCTTTAGTTATATTTCTTTTCCCTCAGACGCTTTATCCCAAAAAGGGTTACAATTCCCAAGAAGCACTTCTCTGTGAGCACAAAGAACTAATTAGCAGGTTGGGGACTCTGTAAATATTCATAGTAATCTGTGACTTGGTGAGCATCGGATTCTGCCCTCCCAAAAGCTGCATATTTATAACTTGTGAATTCTTAAATATTTACAAATTCACACAATCATCGACAAACTATTTCATCTGAGAGCTCCACACAGACTCTGGTTTTGTAAAATTCTGATCAAATCTCATGTAAACTTCCTGGGTGACAGGCAGAGAGGAATGCAGCTCAGAAATCACCATAAGATCCCCCATATTCTATTGGGTCCGTTACTGATTTTACAAGAAGAACATTCAGCTGAACTGGGCGACTCTGTTATGTGGTGGGTGGCCAGATGTTCTCAACAACTGTACATGTATTTATAGCAACGCTCACGGAGGATGCATCTTAGCAAAGGGTTTGTGGGGGCAGTGCTGTCCCATGGGGCTGGGCTTGGCTGTATGGAGCTGCTGCCCACATGTGACCTCGGGCAGCTCTGTGACACTGTCCGCACTCTGGATCTGCATCCCCTGCCTCCGATCTGGTACCTGTACATGAGCAGTTCCTCCAGGGTCACCTCGAGGGGGCATTGGAGTGAGGAGACTGCACCAGCTGTCCTAGGTGTGCACACAGCACCAGCCTGCAGGAGCCCCCAGCCAAGCCAGAGGGCCGACCTTCTGCGGGCCAGGGAAGAGCCAGCATCACCTGTTCACTGCTGTCCACCCATGCTCAGATGGGCAGTTTCTCCCAGAGCTCCTCGTGCAGGCACTCTATGAACGGGGAGGCTGAGGCCCCCAAATCCACTCATTCCTGTGCTGGTCACTCTTCCTGGGACCTTCACAGGGGCTCCTGTGACGAGCTGGCCCTACCTGGGGCAGAGTGCCCACACACTGCAGGGAAGCACCTGGGCCCACTGTCTTGAGGGTCATTGGCTTGTTTCAAAGGACACAGCTTCCATTCTGGGAACAAGCCACCAACCCCGAGCTCAGAGTGGTCATTCCCTCAGTCTCAGATGTCAACAGCACCTCCTCAAGGGGAACCAGTGCCTTCTCAGACACAAAGCTACACACTGGAGTGCAGAAGCCCCTCCCCAAACACTGGAGTGAGTTCTCAGGGTGGGGGTAGTGAGGCAAGGCTGATCCTGAAGGGGAGAAGGAAGGACTGGGCAGCCCCTGAAAGCTGCCCTCTTGATGGTGAGATTGTACTAAGCTCCTGCAAGGTAATTGTGGGGTACAGTCATGTTCTGTCCACCATGAGAGCTGCTCAGCTACAGCACAGGAGGAGACTTGATTTTGTGCACTTACCACAAGTAGCCAGGGAAAATGATCTCCTTAGTCGCTCCTCCAATTTTAATCAATTGCTCATTATTTTCCCCTTGCCGACTTATTTCCATGATTTCTACCACATGAAATGACCGAGATGCTTCATGAAGTGTGGCCTGGCAGAGGGACACCCTTGCCAACCCTGCTGTGAGGGTCCAGCATGTCAGGTCCCCAGAGCCCGAACACACCCACTGGCAGCAGGTGGTGTGGGCAGCTGGGAGAGGGTCTCCATCGATAGCATGAAAACTGTTAGCCAGGTGGAAGAAGGAGCAGCTCAGTGCCTGATCCGTTCATGAGCTGTGAACAGCATCAACTAACGGGTATAGAGGCTGGCCTGGGCTCTAGCCGTGTCACTGTTGGCACTTTGTTGACTGCCAGAGTCCACAGGACTGTCAAGGAGCTGTGACCAACCCAGGCAGGACAAACTTCCCAGGGATCTGCTTCCTGGGTTGCATCTCCCTCATTCTGGGCCAAAGGCCTGGCCCAGGGTAGGCTATGGAGCCTGCAAAGCAAAGGTGTTTCAGGGACATGCTGGTATGACTGGGGACAGTGCAGCGCCCGTCTTCCAACTGGGCCCACATGGGTGGGCAGTGTGATCTCAGGGGCAAAGGAAGGCTCCATTGCTCCTGCAAGAACCAGGGAGCTTTTTCACCTCCTCCAGGTGACTGAGACTCTGCAGCAGAGGCAGACGCCTCTGACCTAAGTGAAATAAGCTTTCTGTCCCTGTCACAAACTCACTCTCTTTCCTTGAGGAGAATCACTAATAGATTGACCTAGAAGATTTCCAGATTCTTGCCCGAAGGTTGACTTTCTTAGAGGAAAAGAAAGAAAAACTATGAAACCTCTGGTTTTCTGAGGCTGGGGTGGAAGTTGGGGGAGGGGACACAGTGTGCCCAAATGTCAGCAAGTGTAGAGAATCCTGGGCCACACCCAGAGAGACATGTTCCCCTTGACCAGTGTTCAGGACTTGGTGTATCTAAGGGGAAACTGAAGGACACTGACCCCAAAGCATCCCTAGCCACAGGCGAGATTGGAGACCTGTGGACTGGACAGTACCTTCCTCAGTGACCTGGAGGGCCAGCATGGGGTGGGAAGACCACTTAATGCCTCCCAGATCTCCTGGGAAATTATCAAATGTCATACTCAGCACAGTTCCCATTCACTGACTACCCAGAGCAGGAGTTAACTGCCCTTGTCTTCGAGCACCTTTGTGTCTGGTCCTCTGGGCAAGAATGATCCCCCCTTTAGCATCCAACCTCTGCCTGATGGTGGTGGTGTGGGCACTCTATGGGCTGTTGAAGGGCACTGTTGTACTCTCTGGTCAAGATGCTTGGTGACCACCCTGCCTCAGGGATCGGCAGCAGCAGAGCTTGCTGCTGACTTTCCAGTTGGGGTCTTGGCCCAGGCTGCTAAACAGCAATTGCTAAACAGCAATTACCTCCTTTGTGGGAATATTGTAATCAAGGATAAACTCCACATCAGCAAAGTGAGTGATTTTAGCCCAAGGCCTTCATAGGACTAGGACACTGCTGAGTAATTCCCAGAGGTATCTGGAAGCAGCTCTGGGGACAAACACAGAGCCTTCACTTCTAGCAGGTAGCATGGGAACACAGGGGAAGTTAACCCTGACAGTCTCCTTCTGACATGAGAAGTGGACAGAAGGCACCTGTGTCCATGGTCCTGAGAGACTGGAGACACCACTTGGTGAAGGGCTTGGTCCAGCATGGCTCTTGCTCATACATGCACAAGACTGTCAGGGCTGCAGCATCCAAGTGCCTCGCCCAGGGTGGTCAGAACAGCAGGTGTTTTTTCTCTCACAGTTCAGAGACTGGAAGTCCTAATCAAGGTGCCAGCTGGGTCCTTCTCACTCCCAGGCTCCAGGGAGATGCTTCCTGACCTCTTCCAGCTTCCATGGTTGCTAGTGATCCTTGGCATTCTCTTGCTGGTGTTGACTGTCTCCTTCTTCCCTCTTGACATCGTCCTCCATTGTTCACATCTGTGTGCCCAAGTGTCCCTTCCTGTAGGACAGCAGTTGGTTTGGATTAGGGTTCGCCCTACTGACCTCTTCATAACTCAATTTCCTCCATAAAGACCTTACCTCAGAGACGCAGAAAAGGGATGTGTTCTAGTTCTTCAGGAGAGTTGTGGAAATTCCTCTCTGGGGCCACACCAAAATGCAATCAGCAGCTGTTTCCTAAAAGTTACTTGTGGATCCCGAAGCCAGAGCAGTAACCATTTTTACTCTGTTACATTGAAATCCCCTGGTCTGTTTCATGCAGGATTGTATACTCTCGGCATTTAAATATTTTGGTTTCCTGGGTTAGGTAGATATTCAAGTATTGACAAAATTTATTAGGCAAGATTTTAAAACATCACATTTGTTCAAATCACCACAAATTCCATCAGAAAAGCCTGGATGTACTGGAGCATTTCAAGTTCACAGTGGTGGGTACA
This sequence comes from Sciurus carolinensis, assembly GCF_902686445.1. NCBI lineage: Eukaryota > Metazoa > Chordata > Mammalia > Rodentia > Sciuridae > Sciurus > Sciurus carolinensis. The sequence goes on from NW_025920158.1 coordinate 448,404, forward strand.
AGTTTTCCAAAATTCTAATTTTCACTTGCACTCTCAAATTTCAATATTGCAACAAATTCCAACTGTTATTTCCTCTGAAGTGGTGTCCTGGAAAATGTCTGTCAAACGACCACTCTGAGTGCCGTTTTGTCTAAAGGTCCTTTCACACACAGGTGTTCCCTGAGGACTGGTGCTGGAGTCAACTCTTCCTGGTGTTTCTTCCTGGAGTGTTTGGTTGCTACAGAGCCACCTGGTCCTCCCATCGTCATCCAGCCAGGTGCCCAGGGTTGAGTTCCATAGTCAGGATATTTTACACGTCACCCAGAACATTCATAAGTGCAATGGGCTCTTCCCCACAAGCACATGGCTGGGAAGAACACTAGGGCCCCCAGTGTGGTGACCCTGTGCCAGGCTTGGCTGAGACAGCTATCTTACCACAAGTAGCTGAAAGTCAACACACTGAGAAAGGCACATGGTGCAGATAGGGTGCAGAGGGCTCTATGCTGGCTGGCCCCGCTTTGGCAGGTCAGGAGCTGAGTAGCTAGCAGCATCTCAGCTCAGGGGCCAGACTGCAGGCATCAAGGTGGCCATCGGCTGTGAGACTCACTGGAGCTCAGGTGCTCTTCTGGGACTTTCTGGTGTTAGCAGAATCCTGTTTATGGGGATTCCAACCGAGACCCCTACCTTCGTGAGTGGTCAGCCAGATGCTGGCTCTTCCTCTAGACGTCATCTCCCTATAGACACCTGTTATGGTTTGGATGTGAGGTGTCCCCACAAGCTCATGTGTGATACAATCCAGGAAGGTTCAGAGGAGAAACGATTGAGTTTTGAGAGTCTCATCCCAATCAACAACTTAATCCCCTGATAGGGATGAACTAAGTGGTGACTGAAGTGGTGGGTGTGGCTGGAGGAGGGGACGGTGGGACGTGGCATTGAGTGTATGTTCGTATCTGGATCATGGAGTCTCTCTACTTCCTCATCACTGTGATGGGAGCTGCTTCCCTCTGCCACTCTCTCTCGCCATGATGCGCAGCCTCACCTTGAAACCTGAAGAATGGAGCCGGCCTTCTATGAACTGAGACCTCTGAAAATGTGAGCCCTAAATAAACTTTTCCTCTTAAAATTGTTCTGGTCGGGTCTTTTAGTCACAGCAGAAAAAATTAAAAGCTGACTAAAACAATACCTTCTTTCACTCTAGGACTGGGTCTCTGCAGCCTGGAGAAGTCCCAGTGTCATGGCCTGCCTCCCATAACAGCACAGCGTTGCTCTCAGGACTGGGGACTTATCTGCAGGTCCCAGCACAGCATTAAATGCAGGCTCTTATGGGAGGATTTGCCAAGCTCATGGCAGAGGCTCACTCCAAGCATGGGGTCCTTGGAAGAAGGTCCTGGTGACTGCCTAGGTCCCAGGTCCCAGAGTCAGCCTGGCTGATCTGAAAACAGAGTTGGCCTTGCAGACACCTTGGAAGGTCTTAGAGGCCCCAGTGATCTAAAGACCATCACTGAGAAGCACTGAGAAAACGCTGAGGGATCCTGCTGGCCCTCATCCCAGGACAGGACTGAGATGCCCCAGCAGTCGGCACACACCACTGGCCTTCTCCCAGAAATCCCTCCTTCTTTTCCTAGTAGCACAGAACAGTCTCCCTGAGGGCACCTAGCACTGGTGGTCACAACACAGGGTGCCAGGTTTATCTGTCCTGATTGGTTCCAGAAGCTGCCTCTGTCATGCCTGGCCACCCCAGGAAGTGTACAGAGCAGGCCTGCTATCCTGTGAGGCCAGGGAAGCGATGACAATCAGCACTGTGCTGGTGGAAATTTCATATTTTCTTCATTTCTATTTCACTTTTTTGACAAATAAAAGTTGTATATATTTATGGTGTACAGCATGGTGTTTTGATATATGTGCACAGTGTAAAAAGATTACTATAAACTAATTAACATACGCATGTCCACCGAGGAAATGTTAATGTGGAGCCCATGGAGGAAATTCCAGAGCTCAGGAAAGGTGTGGATACCAAGAGAGGCCACGCTGAGGGAGGCTTCATGGACTGGAGCTGACCCTGGGCCCTGAATCTCCCAGCTCAGAGCAACTTTCTGCCTTTTCTGGTGCCAGAGCCACCTCCCCTTTCTGCTGAAAGCAAGGGGACCAGGTGGGAACATCCAGGGTCCCTGCCTGCTGACTCCCACCCACACTTGCTCTGGCCTGGGGCTTCCTCTGGCTGCACCAGGGAAGGAGAGCCTTCTGAATCTGCTTGGAAGTAGGCAGCCAGCAGAAGGAAAGGCACGGATGTTGTCTGCACACGGTTGGGATATATAAGCCCATGGGATGCTATCTGCACATGGGTGGGCTACAGAAGCCCGTGGGGATGCTCTCTGCACACAGGTGGGCTACAGAAGCCCTTGGGATGCTGTCTACACATGGGAGGGCTACAGAAGCCCTTGGGATGCTGTCTGCAGATGGGTGGGCTACAGAAGTCCGTGGAATGCTATCTGCATACGGGTGGGCTATGCATACAGGTGGGCTATAGAAGCCCGTGGGATGCTGTCTGCACATGGTGAGTTATAGAAGACGTGGGGATGCTGTCTGCACATGGGTGGGCTATGCACAAGGGGTAGGCTATAGAATCCCATGGGGTGGGACCCTCGACTCTTATCCTGGGCTTTCATCCCCGGAGTTCACCTGATTTTTTGAAAATGCTTCTTTTTAACAAAAGCCCAAAAACATCATTTCTCAGTCGATGATCCCACAGCACCGGCTTTTATCCCTGCATCTCAGGAGTAGCAGTGGCCCATGAAGTAAACATGTGGGTAGCCCAGAGCCCAGCTCCTCCAAGCAGGCCCTGCATGGCAGAGGGTGGTCAAGGACCACCGGGCCTGACCTCTGTAAGAATGTCACATTCACCACACCCCTCTTGCTTAAGACATGTGGGGACTCTCCACTGCATTACTTCAGGAATCTTTCCTGGAACCATGAACGTTCTAGCTACTCAGGCTAAAACTGGGCAGAATAGAACAACTGTGCCATGAAAACACTCAAGTTAGTTGATGGTTTAGTTCAACGAATACAGAACCTCGAGTGCCATGCTGGTCACCTGGACTAGAATGCTCCAGTGACCATGGGTTTTAACCTGTTTCCAGGTAGGGTGCTGAGAAGGCCATCTGGGCAGTTCAGGGAAAGGGTCTCCCTCCCACTACCCAGGAGGCTTACTGTCTCACCATCAGAAGGTGGACCATGGTTCTCCATGTTCTGACAGCAGCAGGCCTTGCACTGGGCCCTGCAAGTCAGGGTGGACCTGCCGTGAGCCAGGCCCATGGATGTCTGGCAGCCTGCAGTGATGGAGCCTGCCTCTTCACACCTATGTCCTGGTCCCTTAGGCCAGGACCTCAGCTCAAGGCACCCTGTGTGGCATGCAGATGACGCTGACAGGTGCGCTGCCTAGCCACCTTCCCCCCAGTGCCAAGGGAGGGAATATGACAGAATAGCACAACCTCCATGAGCAGATCTGTAAACTCTAGTAAGCTGCTAATATTGCATAAATGAAAATATCTTCAGCACTTGTACTCTTTCTACCAACAATTATGTGCATTTTCACACTTGCAATTATGGGGTAATGATGTACCGATACATGCTGCTGGGACTCGGTAGCAAAATGACTTTGAAATTAATATGACGGCACCAACACTTCAGACCTTGCCCCACCCCAGCAAGGCCAATGTCCCTCCATGACTCACTGTCCTGTTCATCGTGCCTCTTCCTGTGGCTTCCTGCCCAGGTCTCCACCTGTGTCCTATTGGCCTCCTGGGAGACAAAGGTGTTTTGTACCTTCTTGAATTTCATCAACCAGAACTCATCAAAGTGGGTGGAATGAACAGATTACCAAGTGGAATGTTGTGAAGTGCTGCTGATTCACTTTCTTGTGAAGACCCAGCATGAGTAATGAACCATGTATCAGAAAAGGTCAAAGCCAACCAGCCCTGAGATTAGCTTTAATGGCACATCAGTGGGCATGTTATGGTTGGCACTGGATGTCCCCCAAAGGCTCCTCTGTTGAAGCACTGATCCCCAGAGCAGCAGTGTCAGAGGGGGACTTTGGGAAGGGTTGACCCACGAGGGCTGTGAGCTCATTAGAGGGCTGACCCAGGGGTGAACTAACAATTCAGTGGCATGTTGGGCAGTGGTGGAGGCAGTGGGAGCTGGGCTGGCTTATGTGAGTGGTCCTCGGGGCGAGTCCTTGGGGACTTAACTCATGACCAGCTCCATCCTTCTGTTCTTTGTGTCCTGGCTGCCGTGAGCTGAGCACTTTCCCTCCCCACACCCTCCTGCTTTGCCTCCAGCCCAAAGCAACAGAGACAGCCAGTCATGTCGGGATTTCAGTCACAGAGATGGAAAGCTAGTAGGGCAGAGCTGAATGAGATCATGTAAAGCAACATCCATCATTGACTGCATGTTACTTCACCCTACAAAGTACTTAGTGAAATCAAGGTTGAATCCAGGAAACGCCCTGGGATCCATCCCGTTTTTGTGAATAAAGACAGTTTTAGAGTGTTGCATATCTCAGAGTAAAACCCACAGGTGGTGTTGCTTTATAATGATGAAATTGCAAAAAAGTAATTCCTAGATCAGGACTTCATACAGCCAAAAACGTTACTGAGCAGGAAAGGGACAAACTTCTCCCAGGGAAAGGTGTGAGCAACTTACACAGCACTTCACCTTCAAGGGGGCACACTTCCTATGGGTAGAGCACAGTAGTTCCTTGCCAAGATGGTGGGAAGGCTGGGGAGTGACAGACACACCTCCCCCAGGGGGTCAAGGCCAGCTCAGGGGGACAAGCTGTTTTGGCAGCAAGGCCCTCAACAGACTGGGTGAGAGCAAGAGGCACATGGCACGTAGGACCAAGTGTCCACATCTGAAGGCTAAAGTGAAGGTGGGAGTTGGGTGGGGGCCAGGTAGGAAGGCAGACTCAGGTCCCAGGTCCCACACTCCCTGGGGCACTCGGGTCAGCGTGTGCAGTGTCATGCTGGGACTCAACCTGGACTCTACCCTGTGACTTGGAAGTTCCATCCTACCCATGTGACAGGCAGCAAAGTGAGACACAACCTGCCCTAGTCAGAGAGAGTGGCTCTCACCTCCCAAGTTTGCCTGAACAGCTGCACCTGGGATGATCCCAAAAGCAAGGCCTGCTCTCCAGAGCAGAGGAGGAAGTGCCCAGTGTCCTGCCACATGTGATCAGTTGGACTCTCCCTCCCGTGACAGGAGCGGGTGGAGCATGAGGAGGAAGCAAAATGGGTCTCCATGACTGACCTCCACACGGGCGGCCACGTGTGCAACTGCCCCACAGTGCCCATGACTCCCACCCTTCCTAGGTGTGGGCGGGTTGTGCCCTGCGGCCACCGAGCCTCTTCAGGTGGCAATGATGCTCTGTCCTGCCATGCTCGCTTGGTAGGAGCTCCCGTCTGTCACAAGCCCGCAAGGACACACTGGCCCTGTCACGGCCCCCCGCAGGCAAGGGTGTGCCTCTGCACTCCACATGCAGCCCACCCTCCTGGACACCATGGCCAGACAGCACAGACCATCCTGAGGTGTTGTCAAAGGGACCCCCCTGGGACCAGAGTGATGATGGCAGTGACAACCACAGTGCGGACCTTTCCCTGGGAAGATGGCAATCCCCCTTCCCTTTGGCTAGCCACATTTTCAGGACCCAGGTGCCATCGGAGCCAGAGGGTATTGTACAGGCAAGGGACACTTCATAGCCATGGGTGTCCACCGGGTGGCTTCCTTCTGAGTAGGCACATACATGCACATGTGTGGTGGGACATGTGTGAGTGCGTGTGTTTGTGGGCAGACATGTACTGATGGTGCCTGTGTGCACATGTGCTAGTGTGCGCTGGAGCACGTGTGCATTGGTGTGTGCTCGCATGTGCACATGTGTGGTGCCAGGCATGTGTCACTGGCATAGGAGGGAAGTAGAAAGGTGCGGTTTGTCTTTGGATTGAGCAAAGAAAGGAAAGCCAGAGGCTCTTCAGAGGGCAGCAGAGTGGAAGGAGGATTCAACCAGAGTCTCCCGTGGCAGTGCCCGGCCTCCACACTCGCCCTTGTCTTCTGAGCTCCGGGGTTGACCAGGAGGCACCCAGGCCTACCACACTGTCCAGCCACCTGGACACTGTCTGGGTGGCCCTAAGGAACCACTGGCACCCTGCAAGTGGATTCATACAGAAAGGCTTCCTGAGGCGCAGCAGCTCAGAAAACAGGTAAATGGAACCAGGTTGAGGACCCTCCTCAGTGCTAACACTGGTGGTCACTAGGAAGGATCCCAGTGGGTGTGGGCAGGTCTCACACCAAGCTCTCTGGGTTTCAGGGCCAAGTACCCTATGTGCCAGCATCAGGCAATAATGATGCAGGATTGGTCACGGGGACAAACGGTAACCACCTAGTTGTGGCGCCTCTGAGACACGAAGCTTGCTGCCTTCCTCGCATCAGACACTCCTGATTAACCCAGCCACAGTGGCTGCACCATTGCTGAACCAGGCCTGGCCTCTGCCAGCTGGTGGCCTACCAGCCACAGCTCAACTCCAGCCACAAGGAAACAGAAATCCATGCAATTTTAGTGTCTGTGTCTTGGCCGCCAAAAGGGCCACTTTCCATGCTCCCTCTATTAAATCCCAAACACAGGCACACAAAGCATCCCCAAACCCATACATACATGGCACCCCAAGAGCTCACACACTCAGCACCCCAAATGTCAAGCACACACTCAGCATCCCCAAATTCCAAGTGTACACACGTAACACCCCATAAATCTACATGTGCATGTGCACAGCCACACACAATGCCAGGAATTTATTCTATTCCTAGATTTCATGCCTCAGGGTGACCCTGGGAAACTTACCTGTCCTAGGGGATAGACACTCATTCTGTGTAGTCATCCTGTAGAAGACATGTGAATAGTCTCTGAGGGTTTCAGTGACTCTCAGCTCCCTCCTCATGCTGGGCATGTGCTGGCTCCACAGGCTGGTGTTTGATGCCATTGGTCCTTCCACCTTACATCTAGGTGTGCCTGTCCTGTCTTCCTGAAGGGATGTCAAGGTCCTGGTAGGGGTTGTGTTGACACAGGCACTGGGAGATGCCAGATCCTTGCCACCGACTGCATGTACGTGAATTTGGAAATTGCTTAGCCTCCCTGAGCTTCAGTAAGCTCATCTGCACCTTGAGGATCATCATCATCGTCCTGGGCTCTGCTGAGGGTCAGAGTAGCTGACACATACAGGCCGCTGAAGAGGTCCTCACAGTCATTAGGCACACGGTCAATCACCTCTGGCATTGAGGACAGACTCCATCATATGCTTCAATGTTAGAGGGTGCTGGGGATTGAACTGAAAGATAGAGACACAGGCTTCCCCAAATTGCCCACAGCCCCAGTCGTAAAAGTGGTAAAGAATGTATAAACACAGACCTCTCTCATCTTATCTGTGAAGGCCAGGGGAGCTGACCCGAGAACGAACCTTGCTAACGACAACCCTCCTCTTGGAGGTCAGAGCGACTCAGAACTTAAGATAACATGCTTTACAATTGTATATGTTAACTAATTAGAAAGAACACTGTAAAACTGCTTGCCTTTTATTATATAAACCCTGCTAACGAGGGCTCTGGGTCTCTCTCAGCGTCACTGGTTAAGGACGCAGAGGACCAGGCTCGAGCTTGCTAATAAATGGTTCTTTGTTGCTTGCATTGATCGTGGTCTCTGGTGGTCTTTGTGGGGATCTCGAGCCTTTGGGCACAACAGAACCAGCACTGTTTCCCCACCCTTAATTTTGCTTAGCAGTTTTATTGAATTTATATCATATTACTCAAAAATAATTTTTACTTGCTTGATCAATGTCTGACATTTAACTGTCTTCACACATGTCTGCCAGTCACGCTGCCTCTGCCGTCCAGACTCATATATGCCAAGTCCCAGACATTCGTTTGCCCACCCAGATATGCTTTCTGACCCACATGCCCTGAAAACTCCTGAGTCTTCAAACCCAGTTGAAGGTGCTTTCTTGGGGAGATCATCTCTGAGTGCCCCAGGTAGAGGAAGAGTCCCTCTGGAATGTTCCCAACAGCATCAGTTCAAGCTGCTTTTATACCACAAACTACAAGTGTCATCAATTCACATGCAGCTTTCTCACTCAGGGAGTCCTGGACCAGGTGTCTCCAACTGTGTTTCAAACAACTAATGTGGATGTCAAAGTTCAGAGACAGCCCCACAGCCACCAGCTACTGGTCCTGTGGTTCATTTCACTAACCAATGGCCAAAGGAGCCACTTTCTTCCCACCGCACTTCCTGTTGCTTCCAAAGCCAGGTATTGCCTGCTCAGCCTCCCATGCAAACCCCTCATCATGCTCTGAGTAACCAGTTATGCGCAGGTTTCCCGGAGTGCACAGAGGGGCTTCAAGACTCCACAGAGAACAGACAGGGGCCAGGTGAGGAGACATCATGCACTCCAAGTGAAGGCAGGATGGCAGGCAGCAGATGGGAGGCACTGGCCCCACAAAGGAATGGCTCAAGGCCCCCCTCAAACTGGCACTGGCATTTGTGCTTCTGACACTGCTCAGGACAGAGGAGCTGGTGGAAGCAGGAGATGGCCTGACTGCTGTCCTGTTTAAGAGACCTGCACAGGTCCATGATGTCTGCAGTATTTACAGAGCCCCACACAAGCTGAGAGGCAAGGGTCTTGTTGTTGTGGTTTTGAGCATTTGCTGGCAGGTGACATAGCATGCACTCATGGGGCAGCAAAACATAGCACACACCTGTCAGGCAGCAGAATGTGACACACACCTGTCAGGCAGCAGAACGTGGCACACACCTGTCAGGCAGCAGAACATGGCACACACCCATGGGGCAGTAGAATGTGGCACACACACTTGGGTCAGCAGAACGTGGCACATACCAATGGGCCAGCAGCTGTGTGGCTAATTTACCCTACTCGATGGGAGACTTATATATTTTAATTTTGGTCTCTTTAATGTGGAGTCCACAATTTATACTATTTTGGGGGAAGTTCATCTGGACATGAGATGTTACGAGGAAAGAAAGGCCGAGTGACCATGAACGGCTGCTTAGGAGATGCCCCAAGGCCAGTGGACACACACTACTTCCTGCAGTTCTGAACTGTGTGGTTCAGACTAGGCCAGTGTCTGAGGAGCCTTCCTCTCCTTGCCTCTTGGCAGGTGGGACTGTCCCTTCTGCAATAATGACAGGGGTCTGGGGGGAGCTGAAGTGCGGCTGGGTGCTAACTCTGGACCAGGGCATTTGGCAATACCTCCAGGACCAAGGTGCTACCGAGGACAAGGGCTAGTTCATTTAGACCTGCTTGACTGCAGTAGAACTAGTGGCCCTCACACCCCCAGCCCTGCTCCTGCAGAGCCACCCATGGGCACCTCCCCTTCTCTCCCTGGGCTTCCATGACCCCCATGCAATTGCCCTGCGCTGCTGTCTGTGGTGGCCCTGGTGTGTCATCGTGTTCTCTTGCTCCTGCAAGGGGTCGTTGCCCATGTTGTGCCAGGAAGGCAGGGCTGTAGGACGGTCAGCAGCCTGTCTCCCTGCCACCTGCCAGCCACCTCCTGGGTACCCTGCAGCACCTGGCTGCTGGAAGAGCATCCACATCCCTGGGCCAGCAACTCCACCTGTCCACCTACCCCATGTGAGTCGGGGGGAGTTCCAGATGCATCTGCATCAATGGAAAACAGCAGGATTGGTGGCCATTTGCTTGACTGTTGTGAGTTTGAGAGAAAATAAAATAAGCATGGCAACAGGTATTTTGTCCAATTTGTTCATTGCCACATCACCAACCCTTAAAGCAGCCATATGGCCTGTCCTCAAGCTGAGTGAGAACACACGAATGCCTTCAATGTACTTATCATGGTCATTTTAACTCCAATGTATTAATAAACACAGTCTCCATTGCATTGAGCCGGGTGGCGTAGCTGCAGAGGGCTCACTCCGCAATGAGAAATGCCACCACGTCTGTTGCAATTGTCACCGGCCACTTCCCCTCATGGGGTGGTGGGAGGACGTGTGGAACATTCTCATGCTCTTTTGAGAAAATCCTGAGGTCAAAGCAGGAAGAGTGGTCTACAAATACAGATTAGCACCATTGGCTCAACTGTGTTTCTGCTTCCCAGCCCATGGCCATTCAGTCCTGTAACAGTGCTGGGCCGTGGATGGAAGGCTGCAGTGAGCACCTGGCCTGCACAAAGGTGCAGACTGCACACTGCCTGGGAGCCACAGTGGCTGTGGACCTGGAGTTGTGTGAAATGTGCTGTCAGCTGATGCAGTGGTGCGCTGCGTCCTTCCTGCTCTAAAGCAGGGGAGTGTCCCCAGGTTTGCCCATCTTTTTTCAATCAGGGGCAAAAGCAGAGCCTTCGAAGTCCTCACAGGCTACTGGCCTCCTCTCCCATCTTCCCAGGTGTTGACCACAGGACAGCTGACTTGACATCCTCTTCCCCTGCCTGGACCTCTGCCTCAACCCTCACCACCAGGTCATAGGTCACCTCCAAGACACCCCTGCTGCTCACCCGGTGCTCCTAAGACACTGCTTCCTTATCTTGCCCTCGCTCCACAGCCTCTGGTCATCTTGAATCGCTCGTCAGTTCCTGCGAGGCAGGACTCGTCCTTGTTCTGGGAACCCAGGTGCCATTTGTCAGGAGGGGGGGCTGACATGTGGGAGGTCCCTGTCAGCGTTTCCTGAACAGGGAAGCTCCATCAGGAAGGATCAGTAAGGGCCAAGGGCCGGGTCAGGTCAGAGTCAGGCAGGTGTTGGATGGAGTCTTCCTCTCACAGGGGCTCGGACATCCTCCCCACAGGGCTGCTTCTTTACATGCCATGGACACGTGAAGAGGATATCTGCGTGCATGCTGGGTGAATGGCCGATGGGCCAGCCCTGTGTGTGTGTGTGTGTGTGTGTGTGTATAAGGATGCAGCTGCAGGCACTGTGCACTGGCTGGGGACCCAGGGCTGCTCCAGTCCTTTTACCTCATGGATTGTAAACTGAAGATTGAGACAGGGTACCGCCTCACCAGGCAGACGGTGCTGCTGGTGCACTGACTGATACGTATCTTAATTAAAGAATGAGCCACAGGGGTCAGGGTGGACCAGAAACTTTGCAGCACCCAGTAGGGAGGATCCTGGGCCCAGGTTCCAGCAGCCTTCTGCTGGGACTGCAGTGGTGGTGACTTGGCTTCACTCATGGAATATTGCTCACATAATGGACCTCAGGGTTTCCTTGTGCACTGCTGCCTTCCCTGATAGGAGAGTTCCTTGGGCCCTGTGGAGATCCTGTCATGTGGCAGGTGTTGCACAAGGAACTGGGGAAGTAGAGGTATGCAGGGTGCCAAGGCAGGCCCTGTGGTCTACCAAGGTTGGAGGACACAGCAGTGGGGTCACGTCCACAGGCAGGGAGCTGCTCTCCACCCACCCCTGAAAGCAGAGTTTTGCCGCCTGTTCAGTTATGAAAACAGCACAATGAGGACACAGTTGGCTCATGAGGGCTGTCAGAGCTGACCCCAGCACCCTCACGGCCCCAGGTACACTGCAGTCAGCCTCCCAAGGACATGGGCTTCTGCATCTGCAGGCCCCAAAGCCAGCCTGCGGGGAAGGGCCACACATGCTCAGTCACATGTGAAGTTTTCTGGGGTTGGTATGCTATCCTAGGGTTCAAGTGATTGTCACCTCTCCAGGGGCCACTTATCATGGTCAGTGCTTGGAGTATATTCTGAGCAAGAAAATCAAGCCTGGGCCTTGATTATAAGCACTGTAGAATGGGCTGCTTCCCCATGTGGGTCTCCCTAAAGATCAACCCACAGAGGGTCCTTCCTCTAGGATCCAGGCCCCAAATTCTCACACCCGAGAGCCAGTGGTTGGGGGTTGAATTGTGCCCCCTTCAAAAGATACACTGAAGCTCTGAACTGCAGGATCTGGGAATATGACCCTCCTTGGAGAGAGAGTTCTGCAGATATCATTAGTTAAGTTGAAGCCACACTGGAATGTGACTGTCCTTGTGAGGAAGGAGACACAGATGTGAATAAAACAGCTCGGTGACATTTAGACAGACATCAGGGTGATGCTCGGAGGTGGGGCCACAGTTGGGAGCATGGCAGTGCCTTGTGGACACACGATCCTTCACCAGCCACCTCTCACTGCCCCAGCCCGGGGAGTCTCTCTTGCAGACTGCCTGCCCTCCAAGGGAACGGCTGATTTGGGGTGGCAAATTTGGAGGAGGGCAATGAGAATGTACCAGAACAAATGTTCATGCCCAGCAGCATGGGATGGCAAGTCAGGCAGAGGGGCAGACTCACTGCCTGGGCTGCTCTGGCTCTCAGCCAAGGAAGCCATCTCTTGGAGGCTTTAGAGTGCTCAGAACCACCTTGGAGGTCCAGGTATGCCACACGCCTCACACGTAAGTCCACTTCTATAGCCTGCTGTTCACAGGTATCATCCCTGGAAACATCAACACAAGCAGATTGTCACCAACATTCCCTGTCCGTTCTCCTGACACCAGAGAACCTGGGAAATGCAACTCTGATGGGCTGTCTAGACCCGCTCTGATGCTTCCAGGAACTCCTAGACTCTCAGCCAAAGTGCTTTACATGGTTGCTGCTGCATCCATGTCCCACCACATCCAGCTGGGTGCCCTCCGTCCTGCTCCTGGCTCTGCTGCTCCAACCTGCAGGTGTGAGAAGCAAAGTGCCCCTCACCAGAACCTGTGCTGGATGGACCTGCTGTCTAGAGCACGCCTCACCCATCACAGGTTCACACAGAGCTCGACCTGCCATCTGGTCCACGCTTCACCTGCCACAGGCTCCCGCGCAGCTCATCCTGCCATCTGGTCCATGCCTCACCTGGCACAGGCTCACACGGAGCTTGACCTGTTGTCTAGTCCACACCTCATCTGCCACAGGCTCACACACAGCTCGACCTGCAGTCTAGAGCATGCCTCACCCACCACAGGCTCACATGGAGCTTGACTTGTCATCTGGTCCACAGCTCACCTACCACAGGTGCACACAGAGCTCGACCTGCTGTCTGGTCCATGCCTCACCCGCCATAGGCGCACACAGAGCTCACCTCACCTACCATAGGGGCATACAGACAGTTGACAAACACAAACTCACACATACCTGACAAATACAAGCCCACAGAGAGACACACACATACATATACACTCACATACAGACCCTTCTCACATGAAGAGCAGGCACACACGCACATGCATGGTGTGCACTGGACCACACAGACACACAAGCTCACACACTCTCCAGAGGGCTCCTGCTTTCCCATGTGATCCCTGGTCATGTCTGCAATTTTGTTGGCGAGTTCACCCAGTAGGAGCACCCAGCTCAGCCGGTCATTCCAGATGCGCCTGTGGAATTGCTGGGTGCCTTCGTCTAACTTCACTGGAGGTGGCTACACACTTGCTACCAGAATCCTAAATGAACATAACTGCCCTCTGCCTTTCCCCCACACCAGCAACTAGCAAACACACCACTCTTATGCACACACACTCACACATGTGCACACCCAGCATGCACACATGCTCTCTTGAGGACAGCCCAATCCAGTGGAGGACATGTCTGGGCTTGCTCCTGGGGTGCACTCAATAGCAACTGAAAGTTTGAAGGAGACAAGAGAAAAAGAAGGTAAGAAAGTCATGCCTGAAAAGGAAAGGAGGTATTGGATAAAGCATGCAATTTAGTGCGACTATATAGAGCCAGTGGTCAGAGGCAACAGGGATTCTGAAACAGGGTGGTGATAATTAAGCCCTAAAAGTCAATTAATATCTCATCATTCACAAAGGGACTGGAACAGATGATGGCAGCAGGCAGGTTTCCCGCAGGAGGAGCAAGGAAGGAGAGAAAGTCAGAGCTGCAGCCCCTCAGGTGACAGGGCTTAGCATACTCACCCTGCAGGGATTATGAAGGCCCCTGCAGCACCCTCCTCCAGACCCTGTGGCATAAATAGGACCGGGAACCCAGCAAGCAGCTCTCTAGAATGATTAGCAAACATGCCCCCCACACAGGGCACACATGAGGGGTAAGGATCATGAGCGGGTTTGAGCTGAGAGCTAATGTCCTACTGTAGGAAGGATTTCCAGTATCCTATCCCATGAGACAGCACGTGCAGAAAAACACAACACACACACACACACACACACACACACACAAAGGGCATATGCACAGGCACACACAGGCATGCATGCACAGACACACATGCAGAGACACACACAGACACACATGCGGATGCCCAAGAGACACACATCCTCACACACACGCAAAGCCACTCTCTGGAGCCAGGTTTCTGCAGTCCCAGCTCAGCAAAACTCCAGGTGGAGGTAATCTTCCTAGGAAGGGAGCTTTGTGTGCCGACAGGGGACAGTTTCAACTAAAAGGAGCTCACAGAATGCCATGTTAGCATTCTCTGACAGAATCTCAGCCGATAAGCAGGGATGTGTTTCTTCTTATTTCAAGATAGGTAAAATAAGAATAGAAGGAGGTACACAGAGGTTGCCTGTGGCAGGACTCCAGAAGGGGCTGCGTGCATTGGACATGGATGGCACGGTGACACACAGACGCTGGGAGCAGATGAGAACACTGCAGTGTTACATGGCCTGGGGGTTGGGCAGGACTAGTTCACTACTGGGAGGAAAGACACCTGGTTGTGAGAACACAGTGGCATTCATGGTGACTGGTCAACAAAGACAGAGGTGGAAAGCCAGCATCTCTCCACGGGGCAATGTAATTAACAGGAAAAAATGGAAGATAATGAGACTAGGGATGAAAGTGTGCAAGGGTCTGTGGCCCAACAATAACAGGCATGTGGTCATTCAAAAGAAGCTGGGGCAGATAAGGATTGGACCCAGTCAGTGCTGAAGGGCAGCGATGCAGTTGCAGGTGTCTGTGGCCAGATCATGGGTGGGGATGCCCCTCCACCCTCTCCTGGTGGCAGAGGTGTGAGGCGAAGTCGCTGTGCTCTCAGAGGCCCGTCCCATGAGCAAAGGGAAGAAGACAGTGCCCAGCAGAGACTCTCACAAAGAGCTGAAGGGCTGCAGAAGGTCAGGGTCAGCCAGGGGAGCCTGTGTTCAGAGATGAAGAGAGAGCCTCATCAGAAGGTGAAGGATCTTTGATTTGTGTTTAATTTGTACAAAAGTGTGCCCTTTGCAAGATGTTGGTACTGATCACAGCAGGACCTTGCTGGGAAAGTTGGAGGGATAGGAATGTCATTTTTGTCCCATCTGTCTGGCAATGGTGTCCAGGGACCTTGCCCTCACTGAAGGAGGGGCTGCCGGCCCCTGGAGCCCTGGCTGGAGCTCCTGTGCCAACACAGAGAGGCATGAGCAGATGGAGTGCTCGGGAGGGCGTTCTGTGTTTGGGGCTGCAGGCAAGGCTGGCTCCCCTGCAGCGCTCCACACCCTGAGACCCTGGCCCCTCTCCCCATCCCTGACCCCTGGGCCTCAAGGCTCTGTTAGCAAAGGGTGAGGTCCATCTGCCATAGGTACCCTTGACACCTCGACTCCAAGGTGCAGCAGCAACCACAGAGCACAGGAGCGCCCTGTCTGGGCCCGCTGCCCACGAAGCACCAGGAGCAGCATGGCTGGAAAACTGCTCTCTCAGAGAGGTCAACACCCACACCAGGAGTCACCCGGGTGTGGGAACCGGAGTCATGTCCATGTCTGGGTGCCGCTTTTGTTCTCTGTCCATTGTGCCATTTGAAGTCATTGTTGATCTTTCATAGTTCCTGCTTCTTCCTTCCTAGCTACCCCTTCTTGCCCTCATTTTAGATTATATCTCGGATCAAACCCTCTGAGCCTGAGCTCCCTATCAAGGTTCATCCACTCCCAGGGTGAACCACTTGGCAAAACAAGAGCCACCCTAGGACCTGGTCCAGCACACCACATGCCTGAGGCTCTCACTTCTCCTCAGAGCTGGCTCCTTCCCTGGGAGAAACTGAGCAGACCAAGGTGAATCTGAGGGGCGACCCTGTGAGCCCTCAACCTTGGGACATTTCTGGTCTAACATCTTGAAGTGTCCATGGCTAATGTCCAAACAGTTTCCTTCTGAGCTGGTGTCACATCTGAGGGACCCCAACACCTGGCCGGGGACCTAGGGAGATGCTCTTGCCAGGTGGTCACCAAGCCTCTGGCCCCAGCAGGGGTGAGGGTCTTCAGGGCCAGGCAGGGGTCCAGGCCCTAGGCTGGGGACTAGCATTAGACCCTGGGTGAAGTTCTGCTGTCTTCTGTGGCAACAGCACCAGGGGTATGAGGAGTGGCCAATGTGGGTGCTCACACAGGCGGGGGCAGAGGAGGGGCATGACACCAGGCCTCAGGGGGGTATTCTGCTGAAGACCTTCTCTACCACCTCTCCTCAGGGGATGTGACTCCAAAGCATTGACTCATACAGGCCTCCACTTCCTCTGAACAAATTCCTGTGCCTGTGCAGCCCCTCATGGACTCTGCCCAGCTTCCACTAGCTTGCGAAGCGATGCTGGGGAGCGGGCACTGCAGGCCCCTGCACTTGTGGTGAGGTGTCTCCCTGCAGTGCCAGCCCAGCCCCAGCCCTCCCAAGCTCATCCTGTTGGACTAATGCCTCTACCACATGTCAAGATGCAAAGCCAAGCCTCCACACCCTGCATAGAAAAACCTTATAGCAATAGGCGGGGCAGACAGTCCCTGCTGCCCAGAGCCACCAAAATCAAGTGTCCACAGAACACTCTCACCAGCTGGGTCCCATAATTTCCTTCTTGTTCCTACACACATGATCCACCAATATCCTGCTGCCTGGTCTCCATGTGCACTTATGGCAACACTGTTAGAATCCCCACCTTCTTTGGAAAAGCTCTATGGGTACAAGACGAGGAAAAATGTAAGAATTAACTTGAGTTCAAACAAGTCAAGAAGGATGAAGCTTGCTGGTCCAGTGAGGCCAGGAAAACTTGGGTTTTAATTCATCAGGAAAATCTGACTGAAAGGTTTCCACAATTTGGAGATTACTCCAGAAAAATCTGGGCACTTCCCTCCACTATGTGGCCATTTGAACTCTACATTTACTCTGTAGCATTTTGAGCCTGGAAGAGTTAAGTGTCGGTGTTAAAACTCTCGGCAACCTCAATTCTGTCAACTCTCACTTGCCAACTTGTGGCAAGCTACTGATTGGCATGTGGATGTGGGAAGAACAA
Source organism: Sciurus carolinensis (assembly GCF_902686445.1). Taxonomy (NCBI): domain Eukaryota; kingdom Metazoa; phylum Chordata; class Mammalia; order Rodentia; family Sciuridae; genus Sciurus; species Sciurus carolinensis. The sequence continues at coordinate 465,592 of NW_025920158.1, forward strand.
CTGTGCCCAGGAAGAGCTCCAGCAGAGCCCTGACCTGGGGGAGGCACTGATCCTGAGGAGACAGCCCAGAGCCAGCACCCGGCAGAAGGGGCAGGACCCAAACAGATCCCAACCCACAGCCTGTTGGAGAGGAATCAGGCTTTGTATGAACAGAAACTTCCAGAGGGAGCAGAGTCTTGGTGTCCGACATCATCAATCAAAGAGGGTGCCAGTGGCTGGTGAGATTTGAAGGTTTCCCCTCAGTGGAGGCAGTGCAGCCTGTCCTGCAGACAGAAACTGAGGGTGCAGAGGTGGTCACGGAGACCACGCTGTAGTGGAGGTGACAGCGCCAGAGCTCAGGTGCCTGTGGAAGCCAGAGGATGATCTCCAGCTTGGAACTCCTGTGTGTGCACAGGGTGTGCATGTGTGCAGTGTGGTGCAGTGTGTGTGTATGCAGTGTGTGTGTGCAGTGTTTGTGCATGTGTATGTGCAGTGTGTGTAGTGTGCATGCAGTGAGCGTGTGTGTGTGCTCCATGTGTGCACGTGTGTAGGTCCTGAGGAAGTTGCTGCATACATGTAGAGTGCATGAGGTCACCTGCACCATCGCCACCATGTCCACCTCCTCCTTGTGCCTCTGATGTGGCTGCGGTTTCATCAGCTGCTGCCACAGCCATGCATTGGAGGTGACTTCACACCTGCTTTCTTGCTACCACACATTTGATGGTTGTGTTCCAGACTGAGTCAGGCCTTGGTGTTCACATGGATGCTCTTCACAGCAGATGATTGACTGCCTTCTAGCAGAGACAGGGCGGCATGTCACAGTGGTCAGGCAGGTGGTGATGACATCACAGGGTGGCAAAGGTGAGTGTGTGGAATGCGAGGTGGGGGCTCAATACCCCTCTGAAGCCCACATCGTACTGTGACTGCCATCGTCACATCTCATGCCCAACCTGCTGCCCCAGTGGTGTGTCCCCCACACAGGACTGTGGGCGGGACCTCTGAGAGGTGAGTGGCCCAGAGTCACCATGGAGCACACAGTTGGTTGTCTGGGCAGTGGCCTCTGATGAAAGTGCACACTCAGCTTGGCCTCCCCATCCCACTTCTACCCCTGCCCCTGCAATGGTGGGTAACAGCAGGAATGTCCCACAGAAACCCCTGCCACACTCCTGCCTCTGGCCAGAACCTTGAGCCAAGTAAACTTGTGTTGTGTACAAGTGACCAGTCAGTGACCAGTCAGTTGTCTGCGGCAGCAGCAGAACACAGCCAGCCAAGACAGTTGGCTACAGGTGAAGTGGCAGAGGTCCAACAAATTGAAGGGAGGGTGAGGCCTTTGGACCACATGATCCTGCCTGGACCAGGTGATCTGTCTTTCAGCCCAGCCCAGGCTCAGCATGCCAGGTGCCCAGAGGAACAGGGAGACTCGACCCCTCTAGAGCCTCTGTCCAGGGTTCCTGCCTACCCTTTAGCACAGGGCTTGGCAAAAACTAAAGGAATTTTCACTGAAGGAATAGAAGAAAATGTATTTAAAAGAAACCATAACATGAGCACATCAAAAATGGAATTAAAATTAAAATCAGAATTAAAAATGCCAATGCCCTGCGTGGATCCAGGAGGTAGCTGAGGGTTCTCATGGATGTGCTTAGCCTCCAGAACAAAGCTACATGTGCAGGAGCAGTTACCAGGTAAATACAGAACAAAGAGTCAGGAGTCTGCTCCTCCTGAAATGCAGCTTGATGTGACCAGTGACCACACCACCAAGAGGACCCAGGGGAGACTGCGTGGCACCCTGGGGCTGCCCGCCTTCTGCCCTGCCTAGCCTCAGATGCCCTGTGCAGAGGAGAACACTCTTTCTCGCATTTATTCACCCATTCACCAAGTATTCACCAAGTTCTACTTTGTGGCCATTTTGAGCACACGGGTATCATCATGTGTGAAGCAGAATCCATTCTTCTCTCATTGGCAGAAGGGAACATTAACTAAAATACAGGATGTCAAGTTTATGGCACAGTCTGTCTCAGGAGGAAAACTTGGGTAAGGAGAGGAGGGCAGGCTGGGTTTCTGTGGAGTGGCGAGGGTAGGCCCCGCTCTCCAGTAAATGCTTGAGTTTTTGGTCAAGGGCCACAAATGTCCTCCTTTGTTTAATGTGTCCTGAACCTGGATGCTTAGGACGCTACGCCATGGCCACATCTGGGAGCAGTCAGGCCCAGGACACGTCCTCTGTCACAGGCTAGGAACCTGACTCAGCTGCTCCCGCACTCTGTGCGAAGGGTGGCCACAGAGACAGGACCACTTCTTCAGGAGAGCTGCTGAGATGACCACCTAGGTGCCATCGGGGGTGGGTGCCAACCTGAGGGGAGTGTGGTGTTCACCCTTGTCATGCTCCCTACTCCCTCTTTGCATTAGCTGCGAGTGTCCTTGCCTCCCACCCTCACAAGCTCTTTCTCTAACATCACCATCAGATGACACAGGTGTTCCCGATCTCACCTTCAGCCCAGCAATCCCCCAACCTGACTCTTGCAAAGCTTCCAGGTCTTCTCGGTTTGCAAACAGCAGGTGGCACGCCCAGGACACTTCCCCTGCAGCCCATCTGCTTCCTCAGGCTTCCTGGGGAGCCCACCAGGATGCACTGCCTCCTCACTTCCCAAAGGGCCTTCTGCACAGGAGCAGCTAGAGAGCCCACACATCACCTGGTGGCTCTGCAACAGGGCCATCACCAACCTCCAGCAAGCAAGGTCTGCATGTGGTGCTTGCTGCTCCCTGCACAACCCCTGCCTGGGCTGGCACCTAGCAGGATGGGTGGCATTTTTATGTGTGTTGTCTGCTCCTTCCCCAGTGGCTGCCTGACACCACCCACGACACAGGATGATGTCTCAGTAACCATGCACGTGGACAGAGGCTTGGCAGAACCACATGGGTACATGCACGAGCCAGGACAAGCTCAGGAAGCATTGGCAGGACTGAAAGACTAGCATGCTAGGTCTATGGCAATACCAGCCCTGGATTCTTGAGCACAGCCCTGGTAGGTTCTTAGCTCTTGGATTTGACCTTCCTGAATCTTGGAACGGTGCATAGTCTGTTATCTTCACAGCCCTGTAATGTTCCTGCCAAGGGGGAGAATACATTAATTTGCCTCTGAAACCTTTATCCTACTCCTATCTGCATGCATTAGCATATTTTATGATTTAAATCTAATTATCATGGCTTTCCAAGAGATGTAATGGAAAGTGATCATCGTGGGGCACTTTAACATAGACAGAATAGAGGCAGAAAAAGAGCCAGGTTTGACAAAAAGCTACCACATTGGGACTTCCTCAACTGGTGAACCATCGAGAGGGAGAAAGGAGGTGGACGGTCCCAGCCTTGCTCCCAAGAAGCCCTGGGTCTGCCTTTGTGGACAATCCTCCTGGACTTCTCCAAACAGGCCAGGCCTGTCCTGCTGCTAAACTCAGGTGTCACACAAATGTGGTCATCGCCTCCAGTGGCCGTCACCTTAACACAGGGTGTCTTCCTACTGAGGTTTCTTGCAGTAAGCATTGCAGAGCACTGTCTACAAAGGTCCCAATCAGCATTCTAAGGGCCAAGGAGTCCACAGCTGGGGCCAACATCTGTTTGTACCATGGAATGCACAACTGCAGGCTGCTGTCACAAAGTGCCACAGCTGGCCCCTCAAACAGCCATCTGTGCCTTGCGATCCTGGGGTCAGAGTCGCCAGAAGTCTGGCTGTGAGAGCAAGTCTGGCTTGTGCCTCTGCCCTGGCTGTCAGCAGTCTGAAGTTCCTTGGCTTACCAACAGCTGTCATTCCCTGCATCTTTCTCTTCCCACACACGTGCCACCCGCCCACACCCCTTCACTGCATAAGGACAAGAGTCGAGTTGCAGCAGGGCCACGGATGACCTCATCCTGACCTGATCATCTGCAAAGACCCAGTTTCCACATAAGGCCACAGTCGCAGGAACAGGGTTTGGGACTTTAGTGGATTCATGCGAAGGAGGGTGTTCATGCCATAGCTGCCATCAGCTTCTCAAGGTCAGCTGCCCAGTTGACCAACTCAGGTTTCTGCCTGGAAGCCCACTAGGAAGTGCCCAGTAGGAAGCTTGCTCTAAGAGATTCCACAACCTGACTTGATGTCTGACTTGGCAGCCACTCCTGACTTGGAATCACCTGGCAGGCAGGAAGAGCAACTTCCATCCACCAGATAGCATCTTGGAGACAAAAAAATCACCCTCATCCCCCACCCAGGAATCCGGAGGATATGCTATCTCCAGGGTTCCTTCAGCTAATGGCCCCTACTGTAAAGAGTAAGAGTGCAGGGTAGAGACAATCTTAGTGTTGTAGAAGCAGCCCGGAAAAGCCTCCCTGAAAGCTGGTCAAGAGCCTAAACCCTCTTGGGGAGGAGGAAGTGTGGAGGGCTAGGTTCCCACAGTCCAAGTTGGTCCTAAATGGGGCCTCTGATGGAGCCCAGCAGAGAGGGGAGGGCTGAGCCCTGGCCCCACCACTGGGAAGGTTCAGACTTGACAAGGCTCTGCTTGGACAACCAAGAAGGAAGCTCTTCTCTTCGCTAGCACCAGGCTAGCCCTCAGATACTGTGTCCTGGGACCCTGCTGTCATGGGAGGACACCAGGTGTCTGCACACCAGGCCCCAGTCAGAACTCCCACCCCAGCCACAGCCCCATCCACCAAAGCCCTGCATTGGAAGAAGTGCCCTTGGTGATAAGGAGCTGTGACACAGAATCACCCTAAACTGGCATCTGTGGGAGGAGCCAAAGTATGAACTTCAACTGCTACGTGGTGTGGACAGAGGCAGTCTTGTCTGTCCACCTGAGTGCCTATCTACTGCTGGAAATACCCTCACACCCCAGGGAAAGCATCTGATAACTGAATTCCTACCCACAGAACAGAAGAGAGCCTCATCTATGATATCTCTGGGTAAGCTCTTCTTTGGTGAGATCTCCCAGGCCAAATCCACAGGGAGCACATGGGGCCTCCCCATCCTGCTGGCCTTCACTTGCAAGCTCAGCACCAGGCAGGGCATCCAGGCAAAGGCTCGGCTCCACAGGAGTTTGTTGAATGCAATGCTGGCTGGAGTGTAGGATGCCCTGCAGCAATCCCTGCCCAGCCCCACTGGACATGCCCAGCCCACACCCCCACCCACCCAACCTTGGCCATGACCCCTGGCCCCACTCACTTCTACCTGCTGCCATACCATCAGCCTCTATGGCCCAACCCAGTGAGCCCACCCCTCCAAGAAGTATTCTGAGGCCCCTCAGGTGCCTATAGGTGTTTATGGGAGCCCTGCTGGCTTTCTCAACAATTTCATCTTGTCACACCAGGCTTCTCGAGGCACTAGAGTTAGCCAAAGCCTGCTCTTTCCTTGAGGACAGGGCCATGTGTTCTTCACCTCCTCCCCATGGCCTGTTTCAGCATCTGGTTTCCTAGAGGACCCTAAATGTATGTGGACGAAGCGAAGCTCCTAGGTACCAGGTTCTAAGCAGGTCCCAGCAAGTCCCTCCGACTGGTCTGGAGGTCTGAGTGCCCAGAGGTCTGAATTCAGGCACCCTTGTGGGCGCCAGGAGCAGGTTCTCTGCTCTGTTCCCTGAAGAACATAACTCCAGATGAACTGAAGCTGGGAAGGGTGCACTTCCCACCCCTGGTATTCTTTTAGCCTCCAGCCTGGTAGGATTTTAGATGCCATGGTGACAGGAGTCATGGAAATGGAGACAGATCCACAGCTGCAGGAAAGGCCCAAGCCCTGAGCTCCCTGCAAGGTGGGGCCACCAGTGCTTCCTACTTACTTACCCTGTGACCATCTGCAGAATGGACCGTGACCACAGAGGTCCAAGCCAGCAGAACAAGAAGGAGGGCAGAGAGGTCAGGAGGGCAAGCGTGGTCCTTGAATTTATCCTCTCAGCCCTGGGAAAGCCTCAGGGCTGCCTCCGGGAGCCATGTGCTACAGGGTGGCCAGAGCCTTGGAGCAGAGTGTTCCCAGGCTCCCAGGAAGTCAGCTGTTGGCTTAAAAGATGGGTCCTCTGCCCATCACATTCAAGATGCTTTGGGGCTAGAGGGGAGTCTTCACATATTCTTGTGAGAAAGGCCAGAATAATTTCACTCCTACTGCCCAATGTATGAAGGAGACACAACCAACTGTGGACCAGCAAGCTGCAGCTCTCAGGGCTGCTCCCAAATCCCCATGGCCTCCAAGGATTACCAGGGTGATTCAAAGACCAGTGAGCAATGGCAAAGAACTGACGAGAATGAGTTCTCTTCATAGAACACTCTGCAGAGGGGTCCCTGAGGAAGAGATGGGAGGACTGGTCCAAGGATAAACTTCCAAAGTGGCAGAGAGGAGCCGAGGCCTGGGTCCCTCCCTTTCCGAACTATTAGACCAATGGGGGTGAGCAAAGGAGTGCTAACGTGGTAAGCACTGCATTCGGAGGCTGGAGGAACCTCAAAGTAGTCCTCCTGGGGTGCAGGCCCTGCCCCTGGGCATCTGGCTACCTTACCTTGCTTCACTGTGTGCTTGCAGGCTCTGATTGCCTCTAGGGTGGTGGCATGATCCGTCTGCAGTGGGAAGATGGGGATTCGAGTTTGACCCATTTGAGGAAACAGCCCTTGCACTTTAGTTTCTTCATCCGCAGAATGGTCCCTGTAGCCCAGACTGCACACGACAATCAACCCTCTGGATGAATCACTAAATGGATTAGAGAGAACAGTTATCCATGGAGCAAGGAACAGGCTGGCAAACCAAGCTGATGACCTGCTGAGTCCCCCGACATTCAGCGCTGGTCCTAGATGCACTTGTTTTGATCTGTGATTACATAATAAAATAATGTCGACACATATCAGCCCTGACAACCATTCCCATTCCCTGCCAACCAGGAGCAACCCGGGCTTTCCTGAGCCTGAGGGTGGGGCGCCGGCTTGCTGTGCCTCTCAGCAGAAGTCTCCAACCCGAAGACTGATCTCACAACAATGCTGACAGTGGCCTCCTCTGATGCACAGGACCGCTGAGCTGGAGGCGAGGCATTGGGTGCTGCCTTCACCCAGGGTGGTGCATTCTGGCCATGTTCAGGGTGGGCAAAAGGCCAGCTGACCCATCTGAACTGTGTCACACCTGCCCTGACTTCATTACTTTGAGAACAATGAGGCCTTTCTAGAACAGTGTTCCTGAACAGGACCCCCAGCAACATTGGCACACAGTACGTTTTCCAGGCTCACACAGAGAGGTCAAGATTCTGACAGAAAATCCTGCCTGAGAAAGGGCAGAAGAACATGGGCTGGTGCAGTACAGGATGGCCAGGAGGCGCCCTTAGGTCTTTCAATTTGCAGATACTTAACTGGAAGCTGGTCCAGTTTTAAATTTTGATGAAGTTCAGCCTACGTTTCTGTTTTGCCTGTTAATATTTTAGAGCTGGGTATTGGTTCTCTCTTGTGGTGTCTGATGCAGGAACCCTCAAGCGCTGGTTTAGGGCCCGATATTCATGCCTACATACATACATGAGCATTTGGAACCGGACCCCACATGCTCTCAGACCCACAGACCCCTGAGCACCCCTGTCCATGGAGTGGACCAAGAGGAGGCGGGCCAGGGAGAGCAGAGACGGTGTCAGGCAAGTCACCCGTCTGCTGCTCCTGAGTTATTAACTGCTTGACCTCAAGGAAGTCAAAGCAGATGCCCCTTCACTCCATAAATGAGGTCATATGAGTCACTTCGCCTCCCTGGACCCAACCCCCAGCAGAGATGCAGGGATTAGGTGCTGCCTCCTACACAAGAGCATCCAGAATGAATCAGCAGATTCCTCTGTGTGGCCACCACCCAATTGAGCCAAATGTTCCCCCCTTGTGGAACTAGACGGAACAAAGATCAAAAGGCAAGGAAAGAGCCGAGTCAGTGCTGGTGTGCAGGAAGGTCACACTGCGCACCCTGTCGAGAGACTTCTGGGCCCTACCTGGTGGGCATAAAGCCACCAGCTGCACCATTGACACATCACCTTACGTGGGATCAGAACCTAGCAAAATAGAACCCAGGAACACCCCAGGCCAACTATGCTAGAGACAGGGATGTGACCTAGCTGAACAGAATAAACAGGACCGCAGAGCAGGGAAGGCCAGGCCCGCCTCCCACGGCCTCACTCTAATGTGCAGACATACCTGTGCAGACACTGGTGAGTGCTCCTTGGCACTCATGGGGCTTAGTGAGCTTGACCACCGTCATGGCATGCCATGACTTCCTCTGTCCCCCATCATTAAGATGTGATGTCCACTCTGCCATGGGCAGCCGTGTTGCATGGAACATGGTACCTCAGCTGCCATGCCCTTGCTCCAGATTCCGACCCCCTGGGCCCCTCTTTAGCCCTCCCCAGTGCTCCAGTGCTGTGCCACTGTCCTCCTGGATTCCATAAGGTTATAAGCTCTTAGGAAGGGCCCCACGGAACCCTCCTTGAGTGTGCTCCTTGCAGTGTCTTGCGCTCATACCTGAACCTGGTGAACTTGCACTGGATGGGTAGATGAGAAGCTGATTGGGTTCAGACATGAAAGGCTCTTCTCCTTGTGTTGCAGTGGAGGGTCACAGTACTGTTGGAGGTGACTTCATGCCTGCACTTGTGAAATCAAGTGAATTACAAGTTCCTTTGGGAAAAAATTGAAGAGAACAGTCAGGGTCAGTTAAGTAGATAACTTTTCTCTGGATTGTTCTTTCAAGTAGGTGATCAGTACACACAGTGCTCCCTTAGCCATGGGGTGTATGACCAGACCCCAGTGGACACCTGAGTCCCCCAAAAGCACCAAAGCCTCCACACACTGTTTTCTCCTATACATAGACACCTGTGGCAGCATGTAGCATATAAACCCAGCACAGTAAGAGATTAAGAGCAAAAATAAAACAGAAAAATTTTATAACATCCTGTAGTAAGAGTTACTTAACTCTTATGACTGGCTTACTTCTGGAATTTTACAAGCAGTTTTTGACTGTAGGTAACTGAATGTGGATAAGGGGTGATGGCAATCTCTATCTCATTTTAGGGAATAGCAAACACTGCTGTGGCATGTGGGAGGGGGGCTAGGGTGAGCACACAGATGTGGCTTCCATGGTTGCTAAGTACTTGAGACTGCCACAGGAGATCAGAGCCTCAGGTCCTGAGTGTCTCCAGTAGGTGTGAATGACCAGTCCTCTCAGTGTCAACCTGGAGAGGTCAGAGGTCACTGAGAGGCTCCTATCAGCCCCTCCACAAAAGGTGAAGCAAGAGATTCCCCAGGCTCAGCCTGAATGAGCACAGCAGGACCGTGAGACTCCCCTGAAGGATGAGGCAGGCAGGGGCCCTGGAGCTAGGCCGACCATACCAGGGGCCCACTCAGAGCTCTCTGGGCAGCAGGCATGACTATGATTACAAGAACAGTATGAATCTACATTATGTGCAACCATAGAAATGAAAAGTTGTACTCCATTTGTGAACAATAAATAAAAATGAAGTCTGTAAAAGTAAAAAGAAAATAATCTAAAAATTCACTATTATATTAAGTAAAAAAACAGACATAAAATGTCACAAACCATATAATTCCATTTACATGATCTATTCAAAACAGACAAATCCATACAAATAATCTATAGAAACTGAAGCTCAATTAGAAAATAGAGAGGTGGTACAC